>NC_090124.1:340000-625000 GCF_023973825.1 Plasmodium brasilianum
TGTGTGTTGGTATGTATATATATAAGTGTGTACGCGTACTGTACATGTATTAGTGAATATAGAAAAAATGCGAATGGACAATTCTATTCTTTTATAGAAGTAAAAAGTTATAGGGTCATATTTATAAGTTTGTTGGAAATTGCATTTTTATTGACTTTTCATACATATGCAGAGTAAAAAATAAAATAAAAGAAAAGATAAAAGATAGCAGAAGTTTAGCACAGTTCGGACATTAGTAGAGGGAGAGTGGCATATACACATATATAAATGCACACATATATACATGTGTGTACATACATACGTGCATGCTTACATATATGTGCACATATGTACATGCACGCATAAACCCATATATACATAAACACACATACCCATACCTGTGCATGAACTTCCCCAAACTATAGAAAGGGAAACATTAGACAGAGAATAAGAGATGGAAAACGGAAAAAATATGAATCGAAAAAAGTATGAATACTTAAATAACAACTACTCCACTATTTATAATGAGGAGGATAGAGAGGGGGAGTTATTAAATAAAAATTATGACGCATCAACGAATTATGACTGTGATCATAATTTAATGGATGAAGATAAAAGTAATATACATAATAACCACAACATTAAAGAATATTCAAACATAAATGGTTTTCAGTGCTCTAAAAATAACAGGAAATCAAAAAAAAATATGGAAAAATCAAAATTAATTAATAATAATAATAATTATAATAATAATAATAATAATAATTACAATAATAATATTAATTACAATAATAATAATAATTACAATAATAATAATAATTACAATAATAATATTAATTACAATAATAATAATAATTACAGTAATAATAATTACAATAAAAATAATTACAATAATAATAGTTATAGTAATAATAATAATTATAATAATAATAATTATAATAGTAATAATTATAATAGTAATAATTATAAAAATAATAATTATAAAAATAATAATAATGATAACGAAAACGCTTTATATCAGATGAATAATAATATGTATGACAAAATAAAATATAATAATAATGATGAAGACGAATGTTCAGAGACTCATTACCATTTTGAAAATAATAAATATAGCCATCATAAAGATTTAGAAAATAATCGTATTCTCATTGAACATGATGAAATTATATCAAATAGAAGAAATAATTTGAGAACAAATATGCAAATAGTAGTAAAAGCTTTAATAATAATAGGTATTTTTTTACTGCTTGTATTTCTTATTACAAAATTTAAAAAGTTTATTACGATAATAAATAGTGTTATCCAGTGGGTAGGTGAACAAGGATCATGGAGTATTCTTTTATTTATTTTGTTGTTTACTTTTACATCACCTTTATTTATGTCTGTTGAAATTATGTGTGTAGGTGCAGGATTAATATTTTCTGGAGTATATGGTAAAATTATGGGTATACTTGTAGCCGTTTTCTCAGTTTCTGTAGGATATGTGTTAGGAATGTCTTTATGTTTTTGCATATCAAGATATTTAATTCATGATTATATATATAAAAAATTAATGGTATACCCTATATATCTAGCATTTAATCAATCCATTAATTCGAATGGTTTATCGTTTGTTCTTTTAATTCGTCTTTCACCTATTTTACCAGCAACTGTTGTTAGTTATATTTTGGGAGTAACCTCCATCAGATATAAAGATTTTGCGTTAGGCTCTGTTTCAGCCTTGCCAAGTAAGACAGAAATGAACGAAAGACAAAATTGAAGTGGAAAAATGAGCTTAAAGTTAGAAAAATGAACGAAATAATAGTAATAATGGTAGTCCTAATAAGAGCAGTAGTTATAGCAGTTATGATAGTAATTGCAACTGCCATAGCAGTGAGAATCGTTTTGCACCAGTTTTTTGCATATCTACTTTTTTGTTTTTCTAAGTTAATTTCTTTTTTTGTTTACATTCCTTTTTTTGTCGCTCTCACCCATCTCAACAGGCATAAGTATATTTGTATATATTGGAGTATTACTTCAGGACATTTCTAACATATCAGGTAAAACTGTTTTATTTTTTTATTTTTTCTCATCATATTGTTATTGTTTCGTTTATTTGTCATATAAATGAGTTTTCATATCATCATTGTATTCACGTTCACATATGGAACAAAATTTTACCTTTAACCTTTTGCGTTTACTATGTATCATCGCTTAATATACACACTTTGTCACTTACCTTTTTAAAGAACTAGATAATCACTGGAGCAATCTAATCATTCTTTTTGTCGGTTTCATCCTTGGTGTTATTGCCATTGCATACATATCAGTTGTTACCAAGAGAAGATTAAACAGTTTGAATATTATGAACTCATCATTATCAGAAACAAATATGGATATTGAGTAAACATGTATATGAAATAAAAAAGAGTTGTATTGTAATAAGCGATGGTACATAATTGAAGAACTGGTTAATTATGCGTAGGATGAATCTTGTGGAATACATGTTTATAATGCTTGCGTCAGCACACATACTCATACAACATAGAAGTACCCATACAAATGTCCATACGCATATATGTACAGATGTATATACACATGTATATATAACAGAAGATGAAGATGAAGAAGAATAAAAATAAAAAAAAAGTGCAATTATATAGGCATATTTTGTAACCCAAATTTTTATTTTCATATAATACATTTTGATTGTTTTTTTGTTTTTATTTTTGCTTCTTCCTTTTTTTTTTAATTTTTTGTAAACAGGAACTTATTTATTATTTTTCATTATCTATTCATTATATCCATTGCTATCGCCATAATTATTATTATCGCTTTCATCATCATTTCCATCATCATTTCCATCATCATTTCCATCATCATTTCCATCATCATTTCCATCATCATCTCCATCATCATCTCCATCATCATTTCCATATCCGTCGTCATTGTCATCTGCATCATTTTCCTCCTGAGCGTTTTGTTCACATGCTGATTTATTTGATCTTACCGATGAAGCACTTTCCATATTAACAAGATCATTTTCTCGTTCATTAGACAAGATCTTTTCCCTGTAAAATTTATGCGTTCGTGAGTAAATATACATAATTCACGTGTATATATACGTATGCATATGATCATACATAAAAACATGACTACGACCACAACATCAATCATAACCACATTCACAACTTCACACATGTATGTATATATGTATTCATGTTCGAGTGTATATAAAGGTTTGCATTTTTATTCTATATATTCAATATTTGATGTATTTCATTTGAACCAAATCATGTTAAATGCATTTTAAGCTATTTTTCATTCATACATTTAGCAGTTTTACTTTAATATTTTGTTTAAATTTTAACCAAACCTTAAAATTTTGTTAAAAAAGTTTAACAAAAATTTTAGCAGTTTTGTCATTTAAGGGGGGAAATATGTTATCTCCATTCATACATGCATAAATGTATGGATATGTATATATGTGTATGTATGTATGTATGTACAGATAAATTATGCATCTATATATGCACGTATTTACTTGATATGGTGGTAGAACCTCTCGAATAGGCCATCCTCATTTATACTATTAGAGCTCCTGGTTTTTTCCTTTTCAGATATATCCGGATTTTCTTTTTTCTTCTCATTCAGTAGGAAAAATATTTTATTTTTAAACTCCTCTCTTCCTTTTAGAATTATTTTACTTAATGATGAAGCTAGCTGAACACCATATATGTCTAAAGCCTGTCTTAGCTAATTGGTGAAAAAGGTGGGTAAAAATAAGAAAAAAAAAAAAAAGAATAAAAATATATATTGTGCTTTTAACTGCTGTATCGTTCATATAATGCCTTGCACTGCTGTGTCAAATACATTAATACATATAAACAAATATATATACACGTGTACATAAAGATACGCACATGTATACTTGCCCTCATGGTTGTTACCTGATAATCTGAAAGACTCTCAAATTCCTGTGGTAGTTCCGTTTTTACACTATTAAACAAATTCAGTGTGCATTTTTTTAGTAAATTAGATAGGTACTCTCCTTCCTTGAAAAAATTAAGAAAAAGAAAATTGTGAAAAAGGATAAAACAGATAATATAAACTAAATTGACAATATAGACAAAAGAAAAAAAAACAAATTCCTTTATATGATATTAGTCAGTTTGTTAACAAAAAAAAAAAAAAAAAGAGTACTTTTATGCAGGATTTGTTTAAGTTAGCAAAGGAAATATCGCTTCCCCTAACGTCTATCCCCTACAGATAAACAAATATAAATGTGTAGTATTATGTAGAAATATTTTCACTATCTTTGAGTAGGACCATACATGGCAAAAATGCATAAAAAAGAGACATCTATATATATACACATAAACACACATATATATATGCATGTACCTATGCAGTGCTATTGTGCGAACTCACCAAAATGATTGTGTTCCATGTAGATTTCTCCGATCTCTTCACATAAAATGCGTGCGCTATCTTCAAAATAGAGAATATGACCAAAGGAATAAAACAAAATTTCAGTAATAGATAAAAAAAAAAAAAAAAAAAGAGGATGCATAATATAATACATGTTTTAAATCTTCAAGACATTCCAAGTTAGATAATTCGTATGGACACAATTCATTTAGGTTTTCAATCTGCACAAGAAAATAGTCATATTATGTTTATGTAAGTTTTACGATTACATTAAATATACACGTGCTACATAAACACATATATATAAGGCAAACATTCATTCGTGAGAACTTGATATATGGAAAAAAAAAAAAAAAATATCACATTGAAGAGCTCCATCCCAAACTGAGGTCCATAGAGTTTTAAAAAATTTCTGCCGTCATGAGGAAAAGTAAAATAAATACACAAAAAAGCGAAAGTGTGTGTACATGTACACATACGAAAGGATATATATATATATATATATATATATATAAATGTATATGCATATACGTATATACACATATAAGTGCAAACGAGTGAAGTACGAAACTATGGGCAGCTGTTAGAGAGCCACATGGACTCCTGACAACAGTAGTCTACCCCTTCCTCCTACTTTCCTACTTGCAATCATTTGTTATAGAACAATCAGCCGCATTATTGCCAAAGAGAGGCATAGAATTAACGTAGCGAATTAAAAAAATAAAACCTGTATTACTATTTGGTATGTTTGTAAAGACATTATCTGATTTGCCTACATTAATATAAACATTTATGCTCAAATTATAAGAACTTAGGTGTGTTTTTCGGAATATTATACCTTCACAATGCCCTATCAACGAGTTTAACAACAAATTTTTATCATCATTAGAGAAATATTCGCACGCATATATAAATTCTTTATCATTGTCGTAACAGCACTTGACAATTATATCTCTCTTCCATAAAAGAGTTAAATTTATATAAATAGGTATTCTTTTATCATATATATATTTACTATCAATTTTCAATATAACTGATATTTCTATTGACCATTTCCATTCTTCATCAACATATTCCTTAAAATTTTGAACAAAAGTATGATTTAAATCTTTATCAATTACTAACATGAAATCCCATATTTTATTTTTTATCACTTTTGCTTTTATGTGTAAAAAACCATAAGCTGTTTTGAACGAATACAAAAGAATAGTTTTCAACCCAATACCAAATTTACCGCTAGTTTTACATTTATCCTTTGATGTTAAAAACATTTCCGAAAATTTTTCTAAGTCTTTTATTTCTGTCCCCTCACCATTATCTCTACATGTGATTTCGTAAAAAGATAAATTCTTGTTATATTCCCTTATTAATATTTCGACTTTTTTGTCAACCTTTTTTTCGACCTCTTGTACTACTCTTTTTTCTCCTTTTTTGTCTTCTTTATTTTCATGTACCTTACTACTACACAGCGCATCAATGGAGTTATCAAATAACTCCTTAACAGTCATAAACAGAGCGTTTTCTTCATAAAAACCGGTAACAGATAAGTTTTTGAAAAAAAAGGAATAAGTGGATTTACTGTTTTCAATCAATTTATTATCCATGTGTTGACCCACACACTCGTTTGTTAAATATTATGATGCAAACGGAAACTGCAATAAGTTTAAAAAAAAATTAGAGCAAATTTCCTCAAATTGGGTAAATGTTACACACTGCTAGCTTTTTTATTTTTTATTTTTTTATTTTATCACTATTGTCACAAAAAAATTTTGCCTTTCTAGCCAATTTTCATTTTTTGCAAAAAATTGTCCACTTTTGGTCATTAAAAAAAAAAAAAAAAAAAAAAAAAAATTACCAAAATTTCAAAGGCACACAGTCAACAGTGTAATAAAAGTAACGTAGTTTAAAATGCTCGTGTGGTAAATGCCACAAAATAATTTATGCAGAGCCGTAAGGGCGCACATGCACCTATACATACGTACATAGTACACATATATAGCACACATATACAGCATATATATATATTAAATATATATACATATAGTATATATATTGTGTGTGCGTATGTACGAAACAACGGCGTGTGCAAAACTTTGCTAATTATTTTTATTCGTATACAAATGAAAATTGGCAAATGATGGGACACAAATTGGTGAAACATAAGTATGTATTTTAGTACGTACCTAGTTCTATGCAGCAATGGAATAAAAAAAAAAAAAAAAGAAAACAGTAATATTAGCATTAAAAAAAAATTTGCCGCTATTTTCTTTCATGTGTATATCCACATATTCGCTAGTATACTGATAACACTTATGTACACTGTTTGAGCGTGCTTAACATAATACACAACTACATTTTCCAGTTGACCTGAACAAAATGAGGAATTTTTAAAAATTTTCTTTGCATACATTTTTACACTAAATCATTTTTCATATTTTATATATGGATAAAGGAACAAAAGGCATTTTCGTAATTTGGGCAATTTCCAACTTATTTAAGCATTCTACTTTTATATTATTATTAACATTCGATTGATCTGTCTTTACATAGCCCATAGCTATAGGTTTTTGTAGCAAAGGGGAAAAAACACTGCTCGTGATAAAACCAATTTCTTCATCTACTTTTTCATTCGAATAAATTTTTGAATTTTCTTTCGGTACAATTGTAGAAGTATTTATAACTAATCCAACTCTTTTTATTTTAGTACCGTTTTTTATTTGATTCATTATAATATGAGCTCCATTAAAATTTAGTTCTTTTAATCTTCTCTGTCCTAAAACCCATTTATAATTCGATTCAATAGGAGTAAAATTTTCATTAATATCTTTTCCATAAACACAAAAACCACTTTCTAATCTTAACGTATTTTGAACTGCTAAACCTCCTGGTTTTACTAATGGATTAGTTAACATATATTCATACAACTCTGTAATATGTTTATTAGGTATTAATATATCAAAGCCATCTTCCCCTGTACATGTATATCTATTTAATAAGCAATTTTCTGCTTTATTTAATTTATATATATTACTGGACATAAAACTACAATCTTCTAAATTTATGTCATCATTTACCATCTCCTTTAATATGTTAACAGATTTAGATCCTTGTATACAAATGGAACTATGAGAGGTATACTCTTCAATTTTTACATCTAACTGTGTATTCTCTAAAAGTTTCTCATTTAGATATGTATAAACTTTATCCTTACATTGTATATTCAAATATAATAACAAATGATTTTCTATTAATATTATTATTATATCATCTATAATTCCACCCTTTTCATTTAATAATAAACTCATTCTACATTCATTTTCCCATAAGCCCTTAATATCACTACCTACATATTTTTCTATGAAATTTATCTTGTCCACCCCACTTATTTTTAAAATAGGCCTGTATGTGTAATCAAATAAGGAACAGTTAGACCTAGTATGTAAATGGGATGTTATTAATGTGTCGTCTTTGTATTCATCTGGAACGTAATAGCCATTATATATCTTAAAAATAGCATTGTTCTTTTTGTGGACGTCATATAATATAGTTTTCAATACCTGTTCCTTCAAAAATGGAAAAAAAAAAAAAAAAATTAACTTATAGTGCTGCGTTCCTAATAACTACAAGTGGTTACCATTATGCAGGCGTTCTTGTATATACAACGCAGGGAAAAAGTTATCAGTGTGGGACGTAGTATACATCGTATTATATACAGTACAATGCACTATACATATGTATATACACCACACATTAAACTACATACGAAAGGCTGCCGCATAATTATTACACCATAGCAGACTTATCATTTTTGCAACTCTCATTTTGTTTAGCATTATATTATTTAACATTATTATGTTTTCCTTCATTTTTTTTTGCTTCATTTTTTTTTTGCTTCATTTTTTTTTACTTCATTTTGTTTTTCGACTATTTTTAATTAAAATATATATTATTAGTCTCTCTTTCAATTATTCGTTTGCTCTCTATATCTTACCTTTCTTTTGTTAACTGAGGAAAAATGCCTAAGTAGGTATACTCTCTTGTTATACTTAAGTATGTTCTTCATTTTTCTCCTTTTTTCTCGTTCTTCTCATTTTTATCAATTTTCTCATTTATTTGAATTTTCTCATTTATTTGAATTTTCTCATTTATTTTAATTTTCTCACTTATTTTAATTTTCTCACTTATTTGAATTTTCTCACTTATTTGAATTTTCTCACTTATTTGAATTTTCTCACTTATTTTAATTTTCTTATTTATTTGAATTTTCTCACTTATTTTAATTTTCTAATTTATATTATTTTTCTAATTTATTTTAATTTTCTAATTTATTTTATTTTTCTAATTTATTTCAATTTTCTAATTTATTTTAATTTTCTCAATATTCTCATTTTTCTCACCCCATTTTTTTTTTTTTTTTCTTTGAATTAAAAACGGCTTTTATGCCAATTTGAATTACGTAGAATTGTATATACACATGGATACTTATATTTATCTATATCTATATTTATATATTTAAGTACTAACGAAGTTCTTATAAATCGTGTATGTATTTGAACAGTCGTCTCCAATTGTTACGAGCTTTACACTATATGTGACATGTCATACAATGTTAAAGCGCTTGTATGTACCTTCATTTTTTGAAGTTGAAATAAAATAAGAACGTTATTTTGTTTCATTTTACTTTTATTTTATTTTATACATTTATTTTATTTATGTCATTTATATTTTTTCTTATATTATACACGGTGCTACCAAAATTTTATGTTAGTTTTTTGAAAGGACGTATCACCTTTTTTTTTTTTTTTTTTTTCCTTTTTTTAGACTGTGAACAATAATATTATCAATTTTTTAACCAACAGTTTTTAAGAAAATGTTTCATTATTAATTCTTCGAGTGTATTTTGTCATTTGCTTGTTTTATACCTCAAATGAAGGCTTCCCCCAAGAGGACGTCACTGCATATTCTACCATATTTTATTACTTTTCAATGCTTTTACGTAAACGTGTACATATAATTTTGAAACATCCTCGAAGACTCATTTGTTTTCCGCGTGATGCGTATGTGTATGTATGCATAAAAATTCATATGCATGATCATGATTTTAAATTTGCATCAATATCCATCTATTATTAATATATACATATATAAATATATATATACATATATAAATATATATATAAATATGTGTGTGTGGGTATTTACACCATAGTTATTCCATTGACTGTGTTTATTTTTTCGTCCGAACGCCCCCGAACTCCCTAAAGCATAGTGTGCCAACCAGCAAGATATTAAGAAATTTTTACGACTCATAATGATGCACCTTGTAAAGTACGATTACGTTAAGTATGCAATATGCTTTATACTCGGCTATTACGTAAGAGGAATAATAAAATTCGTAAAAAGGAAGAAAAAAAATATATTTATAAATGTTAAAGTTGTATTATATAGTAAGATAAGGTCACTTTTTTGTTCATACCTTATTTCATCTTACGAAAAGAATTTAGTAAAAATTGAAAAAGATTTATTTTATAAAAATTATGATAGAGAAACTATTGAGAAACATGGAAAATATATAAACATTTATGATATGCCATCAGATGCATTTGAGAAAATAAGTCAAACTAAAATTTTAATTATTGGTATAGGTGGGTTAGGGTCCCCATTGTGCTTATATTTAAGTAAATTTACTTTTAAAGAAATAGGTTTAGTAGATGGTGATAAAGTAGAAGAGTCTAATTTACATAGACAAATAATACATAAAAAAAAAAATGTGGGTTTAAATAAAACCATTTCTGCAAAATTAACTGTAGAAGATATAGATAGAGATAGTAATAATATAAAATGTTACCCTTTTTATTTTGATAAAATAAAGGGTTTAGATCTTATTAAAAAATATGATATCATAATAGATTGTACTGATAATATAAGCACAAGATTTTTAATTAATGATATATGTGTTTTGTATAAAAAAAAATTAATTTTTGGAAGTGCTTTGGGTTTATATGGACAATTGAATGTTTTCAATATGAGTGAAAATTCTTCTAACTGTTATAGATGTATAAAAAATTTTAATAATCACACTGAAGGTAATGATTGTGATGAGAATGGAATACTTTCTACAGTAACAGGGGTGATAGGACTACTACAAGCTAATGAAGTTATTAAGTTATCAACAGGTTTACATAAAGAAACATTAAAAAATTTTTTAACATACAATAGTTTTTCAAATGTAAAACCATTTGAAACATTAAATATTAATAAAAAGAATAAAAACTGTATTTGTTCAAGTCATAATTTTAAAGAGTTATATAATTTTATTTTGAATAATAATTATCCTAATAATAATGATACGGAATGCAAGAAAATTAACACATCGTCGTACAAATATGATATAGATGTTTTTAATTTTCTAGATATTTTAAATAAAAATTTCAGTTTTTTTGAATTCCCCATTGATCACTTATGTATTTTAGATGTACGAAAATATAACAACACAAATGTGTACGGGCTAAGGAATTCCATAAAATGGAGCTATTGCGACATCATGGAATCGATCAGTTATTATGCCGGTGGTTCTAATGCGGATAACAGGGGTAATGACCCTAATGCTTTAAACAGTGGAAATACTGCAATCACTACCAACAATATGAATAAGTTAGTTAAAATAATTCTGGATAAGCTAGAAATATCGCTCTTAAAGGGAAATATAGTAATTATTGTCATATGCAGAAGGGGTATTGATTCCTTAAAAATAACCAAGTATTTCAATAAATTTTTCTTAGGCGAAAAAAATAATTCATTTAGTTGTGCGGATAAAGCAACACCCGTATTCTCTTCATTTGATAATAAGTTAAAATATTTCAATGAAGAGGAAAAAATTGGTACATATAATTTCCCAAACAAAAATATTTTTACCTACAATATGAAGGGAGGTTATATAGAACTTCAGAAAAAAATATTTAAAAATTTGCCTTTTTTATGAAAACATAATATAATAATAATTAAAAAAAAGGGTACTACACGTGCATATTTATTTGCACATACATGTGTTATTAGCAGCTACATGCTAAAAATATGTACGTACATTTACTTATACATTTGTACATGGGAACTTTAGTACATAATTATATATAAACAAATATGTATACAAGGATACACACAGTTTTCGATGTGATCGCCTTCATCATAATTAAATTCGTATATTTGCTTCCTACATAATCGTATATTTGCTTATTACATAATCGTATATTTGCTTCTTAAATAATCGTTTATTTGCTTCCTACATAATCGTATATTTGCTTATTACATAATCGTATATTTGCTTCTTAAATAATCGTTTATTTGCTTATTACATAATCGTTTATTTGCTTCTTAAATAATCGTTTATTTGCTTCTTAAATAATCGTTTATTTGCTTCTTAAATAATCGTTTATTTGCTTCTTAAATAATCGTATATTTGCTTCTTAAATAATCGTTTATTTGCTTCTTAAATAATCGTTTATTTGCTTCTTAAATAATCGTTTGTTTGCTTCTTAAATAATCGTTTATTTGCTTTTTACATAATCGTTTGTTTGCTTCTTAAATAATCGTTTATTTGCTTTTTACATAATCGTTTATTTGCTTCTTACATTTTTGAAAGGTACAATATAATGCTCAGCAAATTTTTTTAAAGTTGATTCATTTGATAATATTAAGCCACAAAAGAATTGCACCTTTATTTAAGCTATTGTACTTCGTTTAAATACCACATATGCAGCACATATATACATATATAAGGTATGCACATATATATATATATATAAATTTTTGTAATAAACGAGAACACCTAATCGTACAACTTAGCTCCACCTAAAATTAATATTTTTCTAACCATCACTTTTGTTCAATTAACACATTTTGTAGAAATAAGAAACAATTTTTAACTTCGGTAACCTACTAATTTCTTTAAATAAAATAATAGGAGGTAGGAAGTTCACTTAATTTTCTCGTTTTTAAAGATCCGCTATTATCTTTTTATTTAATTTATTCTTAATTTAATTATTTTTAATTTAATTTATTTTTTAATTTTTGTTATTAAATTTTATTTTTGTTAAATATATTATTTAAAAAAAAAAAAAATTAAAAAATATGTACTTTTTTATATGTTTTTCCAGAAAATAATATTTTAACAGAATATTACGTTAAGAATTTTTTATGTATTTTTTGTATTGTAACTTCTTATATATTCATTTCCTTTTAACATACGAATTTTATACTTCTATACGCCTATGATATTATGAAAGTAAGAAAGGGATAACAATCATTATTTTTTATAATTAAATTTATTTAATCTAGGACTGTCAATGATTTATTTTTTTTTTTTTACGTTTTAAATTATACACAGAAGAATTTACCTGTATATTATATTTATGTGATGTATTATTTTTTTGATATATATATATATATATATATATATATTTATGCAATACATATAATATACATTTATGATACATTTATGCCATATATATATATTTGATAGTTATATATATGATACAATTAAAATATACATATAAATATATATGCGTATATATACAGAAAAAGGGATATAAAAGGAAATATTTAAGTACAAAAAAACATATAAAGAAAAGAGCTTACGTGTTCAGGCAAAAAGTAAAAAACCGTTATATGGGAAGAACGATTATAAGTCCGGATGAATAAAACAATGCTGTAGCAGTATGAAAAAAAAATAAAATAAAAGGGACATAAATGAAATTATACAAAAATGTAGAAAAAGTGAATAATTTTCATTTTTGGTACATGTTTTTTTTTTTTTTTTTTTCGCACAAAAAAAAAGTTTATTCCTGTGTATGTATGCAAATATATATATATATATGTATAAATACACGAATTTAATATAGATATATATGTACATATGTTTATAATATATGTGTGTACATATTTAACATGTATGTATGTGAGCATACACTGTTTCCCAACCATATCAAGAAGTTTTTCGCTTTAACAATTAACAAAAGAAATGAATATTAAGGAGTTACTTTACAATGAAATTATTATAATAAAAATAACCGAATTTTTAACCATCTTGGAGGTTCAAAATTTAATTATATCATTGGGAATTAAAGTGAAAAGGGATATATATTTTATGAGAGAGTGCCTATCCTTATTGAGTATAAGAAAAGATGGAAAGCAAACAGTGAGCAAGTCAATCGAAAATAATGAAACATGTGATAATAACACAAATGGTAGTAACACGTATAATAACAACACGTATAATAACAACACGTATAATAACAACACGTATAATAACAACACGTATAATAACAACACGTATAATAACAACACGTATAATAACAGCACGTATAATAACAACACGTATAATAACAACACGTATAATAACAACACATATGATAATAACACGTATAATAACAACACATATGATAATAACACACATGTTAACCTTAGCGAGAACTTTGATTTTGCAGACCCGGTGAACGAAGCAGCGAATATAATTACGTTTGATGAGTTGAATAATAACAGTGAATATTCACTTGGAAACTCTAGTGACATCAATTTCCATTATAGTGTGCACGAAAATAATGATAATTATGAGGACGAGAAAACATATGAAGGTTTAACTAACAGTGAAAAAGATTTGACACATTGTCGAAAGGATGGAAACAAATGTGGGGATAAAAATTATTATGAAAGAGACACACATTTATTTATGCCTCCTAGTACAAGTATTATTGACCCATTTGGAATTGATAAAGAAAAATTCTTAGACTACTATGAAATAAGACAGTGTTTATATTGTAATAATAACGAAAAAGAAGAAGAAGGAAGTAAAAAAATGTTCATGAATTATTGGTTATTCTTACACTTACGTAAAGAGGTAGTTGATATAAAAAAAGAAATTGCAGAAGGTTTTTCAAAAATTACAGTAGATCATCCTGTTTATAGAAATAATGAAATAAATATAGATATTTTTCTTCTTTATAAATTTGAAGGAAAATATTATTACATATTTGATATGCCTTGGATGTCTATATATTATCAGTTATGTTTAAATGCAATTTGTTTATATTGTAGTGCTAAAGTTGATAACAATTCTGCTTGCATTTTTGCGGAGAAATTTAGTTTATACATATCTAACATGTGGCTCTTAAGTTACTTGAAAGAACTTAATGAATCGAAAGAAAAAAATTCTGATACGAAAAATAGGCATTCATTGGAAGAAAAAATAGACACACAGCAACCTGAGAAAGATGTCCGAACAAATGACAAAGAACAAATCGGTTTTACAGTGACAAATGGACACAGCAGTGGCGATAAGAACAACAACGTTAATAGTAATAGTAATAGTGATGATAACAACAATAACAGTAATGGTAACAGTAATGCCCACGACAATGGTCATAACAGCAAATCCTTCTTCGATACTGAATTTGGCAATGCCGATAGTGATAGTGATTGCGGGGCTGACATCAATGGCAGTGATTATGGTTCTGATTATCGTGATAACGATGATAGTTATTATGATAATAGTAACAATAACAATAAAAAGAATTTATATTATAATAACGACAGACAAAGGGAATTTGTGGTCATAAGAAAAATACATGTGTTTTGTGAGAGTTGTACAAAATTATTAGAGTACAGATCGAACGTGGACTCCTTACTTGAAACCATAAAAAAAGATTATGAGTTGTTAAAAAAAATTAAATTAACTAGTAAGACATTTAAGATACCAAAAGATTTATTTTGTTTGTGTAATTATTTTTTTTTTAAAGATAAATACATTGTTTTTTTTAAAAAAATTAGTACCAATTTGCAAGCGTTCAGGAAAATGCTACGGGAAAAATTAATTAATAACTTTATTTTTTCCTTTACTCTTAACTTTTACAAATTTGTAATTCGTTACTTGTTATTATGCGATGACAGAAAATTATATAAGCAGGAAAATATCTTTCTATTTGGCTTTTATGTAAAATATGAAAATTTACTCAAAATGTTCAATAGTCCACGAATTACTCTTATGTATTTTTCTTTTAATGTTATATCTAAGAAAATTCAAAAATTACAACTCTGTTATAGGAACAAGCAGTTTTTAAGGGTATCCAGATCTTTGCATTATGATGTTGTAGCAATTATTGAAAAACTTAAAAACATTCATAGAAAAAGTGTTTACAAACATTTTTCCATGTATATGTATGATAATATGAATAGTAATATATTGTCTAAAACAAGTTATGAGGATATATACAATTACTTCTTTAAGCACGTTCAGAGTTTTAAATTTTCTTAATATTTTTTTTTTTTTTTTTACCCAATTGCTTCAGCTTTTTGACTTTTATGCTAATCGCGTGGTATTTTTAGTCATTTGACGCGTTCAGCAATTTTATTGCATTTTTAATAGTTTTTTATTATATTTTGAATAATTTTTTTTACTGCATTTTTAATAATTTTTTATTGCATTTTTAACAATTTTTTGATGGTATTTTTAAAACTTTGTTATGGGATTCTCAAAAAATGTTCATGACATTTTTAGCAATTTTTTGTTATTTTTTAACTCTATTTTTTTTTTTCCCCTCCTATGCACTTTTTATTTTTTTGTCCGAATTTTGTGTTATTTACTCTTATCATTTTTAATTACCGTTATTCAATTGTAATGGATACAATTTATATATATTATATATTTATATATATACATATATATATATATATAACGAGATTCCCCTACTTACGTTCTGCGATATATTCCATGTATCTTCATTGCACCCCTTTTACAACATTTTCCTGTGTAACATTCTGTTCAAAATGATTTTTTAATATAATTTTTTTACGGTTTTTAATATTCTCTCTTGTGAAAAAAAGTATTTTCCTTTTTCTTCATTCCATTTTGCTACATTTAAAAGCGTTCCTACAATGTTTATTCATTTTAGCAAAAAAATCGCTATACAGATATTTGTTTTAAAATGAAAAAAAAATAATAATAAAGTAAAAAATAAAAAATAAAATATAAAATATAAAAGTTAAAAGTTAAAAGTTAAATTTTTACTTGTGTTAAAGTATTAAGAAGTTATTTAAAATAAAAATTATAAAAGAATAGTCATCCAAAAAAAAAAAAAAAACGATGTGCAAAATGTGCCCCAAAGCAATAATACTTCATTTTTTTCCCATTTTTTCGGTGAAAAAAATGATTATAGTTAAAACGACATAAAACAATGATTAAATGAAAAAAATAGCTAAGATCATAAATAATAAATAAAAGTATGCAACAAAAAAGAAAGTAGAATTGTTAATAAAATATTGTGTAAAATAAAAAGTAAAAATATAGCTACTCCCCCCGTATTTTCACTTCCACGTTTTAATTGTTGCTGATGTATATAATGATAGTATAGTGCTGATTTCTTCGTATATTTCTTAAGCCTTTAAATACCTAGCTCATACAAGTGTCATTCGTGCTTAATTATTCTTCGTCCTCCTTATCACCCTCTACTTTTCTTTTTTTTCTCCTTCTTTGTCACTTCTTAACTTTTCTGTTCCTTCCTCCGTTATCCTTCCATTATTAAAAACAAAAAAGGATATCACGATAACTTATTATTTTCTGGTATATCAAATAATTCTCCGTGAAAGCATATCAAATAACAAGATACAAGAAAACCCGAAACTCTCAGTATGATTTTCCACTTATCTGGAATTATGTCCTTCGGTTTTTCTCTGAACATGCCAGGGTAAAACATTTTATTATATGGGGCTTTATTATTATACAGAAAATATGCGGTATATATAAAAGTGCTGGGATTTTTCAAGGATAGAGTGAAATAAAAAATTCTTAACAAATTAACTTCAAAAAATAAAAATATTCAAAATGGGGACACAAGCAACAGCATAAAATTTGTAGGAAAAATTAAAAAAAAAAAAGAAAAAATGAAAAAAACGAAAATGGTTAAATATAAAAAAATAACATAGCAGCAAAAATTATAATTGAAAAAATATGTAGCTTTTTATTGTGCAAGTTACTATCAATAGAAGCTAAAATGTTCAAGCACTTTATGCGTATGTTCACATGTACATATGTATAAATATAAATAAATAAATATATATATGTATGTGTACGGAGTTAAAACGAAAACACTTGAGGTGGGAGCGTTTTTTTCGAACTTGGCAAAATTTTTTAGGAATTTTTTTTTTTTTTATGTGCTTAAAGCGACCCTATTATTAAATAAGATGTAGCTTTTTAAAATTATTTAAATTCGTATAAAAGGTTGTTTAATATTAACTTCATTTATTAATAGCGTTTCATTTTTTTTTTTTTTTTTTTATTTTTGTTATTCCTAATCTTTTTCCGACAACTATAAAAAATTACTAAATAAGAAAAAAAAAAAAGTCATAAGAAACTAAGAAAAAGCAATATTTTTTTAGCCTTGCTGTTACTTCTTTCATTAATAAATAATGTATTCATTAAATTAGTGTTGAGTTATATGTGCGCATTGCATTTAAATTGTGAATGTTATATGGTATAAAAAACTGTGTTTCCGTTTTTTAATATGGAATATTCAAGCATCATTCGAGATAAGCCTTGATATTTAACTGCACATATGTATGTATGATTATATATATGCTTCTGAACATATGTACAAATGTTGTAATATATGTATATATGTAATGAATATATGTACATATGTAGGAATATATGTATATATGTAATGAATATATGTACATATGTAGGAATATATGTATATATGTAATGAATATATGTATGTATGTACGAATATTTGTATATATGTACGAATATATGTATATATGTAAATGTCCATATATATATATATATATTTGTATATATATTTACGTGCATATATACATGCCTACACATACATAGATTCATGAGGGCGAACTACGACTACTGACTCGTTTCGCTATTCGTAACTGTGTACTAAAAAGAAAATTTTATAAGTGTACAAAATACATAATATGTAAAAGATGAAAACAAAATGATAAAATTAAATGTTCCTCATTTATATTGGCATTACAAAGCTTGGCAGCGAGCTACGGCTGGATATTTAAGGACATGTAATTTTTTTTACATTGTACATATATTATGCACATACATAAAAATTGCATATTTTAAAATAGTTAACTACTTGAAATTTTTACTAATTACTTTATTAATTGACATTGTAACAATAGCACTCCGTTTCATTTCTTTACCAGCCCATATTATTACGTTAATATTTAATTACATTCTTATATTAATTTGTTATATTATATTATTGTTTTACTATTTCCTTCTTTTGATATATGCTATTATTTTATTAGTTGCATATCTCTTTTTATTCTTTTATTACAGTATCATGCCGTTTTATAAATTTATTGCCTTCCTCTTTAACTTTATTACTACATATTATTTTATTTTTTTAATAAATTAAAGTTATTAAAAACAATTTAGCTAATAATGAAATGGTTGGTTACGTTATTAATGACAAACACCCCAAGAGTATAAGAGTGGCTTGCGACAGGTTAAACCTTTATAAAAAAAAAGAAAGAAAGAAAGAAAGAAAAGAAAAAAAAAAAAAAAAAAAAAAAAAAAAGCACACAAATAAACTGACATTTAACGTGAAAGAAAAGTACAAAAAAAAAAAAAAAAAAAATTAAAGAATAAATAAGGAATAATATAACAATGTAGCAAAATATAACATTATAGAAATATAAGTAATATGTGTAAAAAAAGAAATTTCCCAAATTTTCATGCATTATACATTCTGTAACTCACATTTTCATTTTTCTTCTCTTTTTTTTTTGTTTTCATATTGGTAAATTCTCTTCAGATATATGTACGTTGTTCGCTATAAAAAGACCTTCAGATATACAAAAAAAATTTGGGTGCATGATGAAAAAAGTGAAGCAAAAGTTGGTGATGTAGTTCGAATTCAGCCACTGGGGTATAGAATAGGCCCTTGGAAAAATTACATTCTTGTGAAAATTTTGTACAAGGAAAATAAATAGTAACTACTGAAAGATCAGAAAAAAAAAAAAAAATGGAGATGTTGAACGATGATTGTGCAAAAAGTTGGTTGACCCTGCCTGTTATTTGTTGAGATTTATATGTTTCATTTTGTCTAAATAAAATGCACACACTCACTTTCGTAAAAAAGCACGTGTATATATACATATATAAGTGCACGTTTTTTCCCACGATTGATGCTGCATACAAGCTATGTTCATTATCACATGTGCCAACATCCATACGTTGACTATTTCTTTATTCTTTTTTCTTCCCTTTTTTAAAAAAAAAAAAATTAAAATTAAAAGGAATTACTATAATATATGCAATAAATTGCAATAAAATGCAATATGTGCTTATAATTAAACCCTTCAAAAGTCTCCTAAATTTGAGTTTTCATAAAAAGAATATCTGTTCGATCTATTATAATTCGAAGGAGCGTTTATATTTTTTAAGAATAAATTTAAATTATAATTTGACTTTCTACTGTTATGTCTACCTTCCTTTTGCTCTTCCTCTATATCTTTTTTAATTAATTCTCTATCAACCATTTTTTTTTTATATGCATTTGTTATAAAAACTTTTTCTTCTTTTGATGTATCAATACGAAGTTTTTTCTGAATTAAAACTTCTTTTTCTAATGCTCTTCTTTTTGCGCTATTAATTAAAGCATCCATATATTTCGATTTCTTATTTTCTACAATCTCCTTTTTTGAGAATATTTCGTCTATACTAATATTTGTTTCTTCTCTTCCTTTTCTGTGGCTCTTGTTATTTTTATTTTTATAATCAAGTTCTTCATACATCTTCTTCATTTTGTTATTTCTATCTTTACGATCCGTATATTTTACCTTGTGATGATATTCATCACTTTTTCTTTGACTTGCTTCCTCCGTCTTTTTGTCAATCGTGCTGTCATAATTTTTTCCTTCATAACTTTTGATTATGCAGTCTATGTCCATATGTCTATTTTTTCGTGCACGTAGATCTAATTTTTTTTCATATAGTTTTGTTAATTCTTCTCCTTTATATCCTAAATATTGAATTTTGTCTTTGTCAGTTTGTTTTTCGCCCTTATCTTCAGACTCCTCTTCTTCCTTTCCTAATGCTTTTATAGGGTTTTCATGTTCGTTAATGTATTCTTTTATTTCTCTTTCAATTTCTTTATTTTTTTCTTCATACATTTTTCTGTTGTGATTATGTTCAAAGTCAAACGTGCCCTCGTTATCCGAAGCAGAAAAGATGTTATCTATTTTGTCCCTTGCATTTCTGCCATCACGCTGGCTTCCATTTTTTCCTTTGCTATTGCCTTTACCTTCATTTTTTTTGTTAAAAGATAAACTGATCTTCATTTCTCGTATTCCTTTATTATTTTTCCCTCCTTATCATAAGTCGAAAATTTAAAGGTAACATCTTTATTATTTTTATCACGTTAAATTTTAGTTACTTTATTCTTTGTATAAACAAATTGCATTAAGTTTTGCGGGTTTATTTCATTTTTTTCAAAAATGTTCACTGAATTTTTTCATAATCACTTTTTAAATTTTATCATTTTGTTTGTTTTTAAATAATTTTTAATCTTTTTTATTTTTTTAATGTTTTTCATATATTTAATTATTTTTTAATTTAACATTGATAATTTTTGAAATCTTTTATTTTATTTGTTTATTTGTTTATCTGTTCATTTATTTATTTATCTATCTATTTATTTGTTTGTTTGTTTGTTTGTTTGTTTGTTTGTTTGTTTGTTTGTTTGTTTGTTTGTTTGTTTGTTTGCTTGCTTGTTTGTTTGTTTTATTTATTTGTTTGTATATTTGTTTATTTATTTTATTTTTTTTTTTTCACATTTCCCTTCTGCGTACTCTCGAAGTAGCAGTTTTACCTTCAAATTTGTTCCCCAATTTACAGTAATTTTGGTCTTCACAATTTAACACATATATATTTTTTTTTTTGATCGTTAATGATTGTGTCCCTTTCTTGTGCATACACACATACGTACTTACAGGAACTGGGAAACATGTAAATGGTGTTCAGTTTAAATTTTTTTTTTTTTTTTGAAAATGGAGGTAGATGATTTTTTAAAGTACAACAACTTGAATATACCAAAAGATAAAATTAAAAACTTGCACAATAACAAAATAGGGATACTCATAACAAACTTAGGCAGCCCTGCAAAACCAACCTATTGGGCGCTGTTCAAATACTTGTCACGTAAAAATTTTACCCACAAAAAAATGCAATATATGATAATAATACTAAATATATATTAAAAAAGAATAACAAACAAAATTAGTGTAACAATAAAGAAAAAAAATTAACGTCCAACAATGAACTTATTCTCCAATCATTTTTTTTTTTTCCCGATTTTTTTTTTTTTTTTTTTTTTAGAATTCTTGGGGGACCCAAGAGTTGTTAAGCTCAATCGATTTTTATGGCTTCCCATATTATACGGATTTGTGTTACCATTTAGGAGTGGTAAATAGGGAGAAAGAAAATAATTTTTTTTTTTTTTTTTTTTTTTTTTGCATATGAATATGAATATGCATATATATGTGAACCTTTGTAAAAACATATACATAAGCACATTTCCTGCACGCATGTTCTGTTAAATACAGGAAAGTCTTCATTAAAATATAAAAGCATATGGACAGAGGAAGGATCACCTTTATGTGTTAACACTCATAAGCAGTATTTAGCCTTAAAAGAACGTTTATTTGAAAAGTAGTTTAAAAAGGAATGAAAAAAAATATATGCAAAGGAATTTAGAAAGAAGGGGGTTATTCTCTCATTTTTTAAGCTTATCGATAATAGTTTGTGCTCATAATTATACTATTTTGTGCACAACACATGCATACAATATCTGTACACAGCATATGTATTCTGTTTACATATACGTATATGCACACATATACATATTCATGCACACATGTGTACATATATATATACACACAAACATGCCATATCCCCCCCTGCATTTAGATACAGGGAAAAGGTTACAATAAGCTACGGTATGAGATACGGTGAAAGGTCTATAAAGAAAGGGCTGAATTATTTAAAGGGGGAAAATATAAATAAACTCTTGGTGGTACCATTATATCCTCAGTCAGCTGAATGTACAGTGGCTTCAACCCTAGATTGCATAAGTCATAATTTAAAAAGTTGGAATAACCTTCCAGAGATAAGATTTCTATCTGGTTATTGTCTTAAGGAAAAATATATAAATTGTATGAAAGAAAATATAGAAAATTACTGGGAAAAAAATGGCAAGGGGAAAAAATTAATAATTTCTTATCATTCTTTACCTACGAAAATTGTACAAGATGGTGATATGTACCCTTTTTTTTGTATTGAAAGTACTAACAGATTAATTGAAAAATTAAATGTTAAAAAGGGGGATTATATTTTAGCTTTTCAGTCAAAAATTGATGGTAATAAATGTATTCAACCGTATATTGAAGATGTCCTAAGAAAATTATCATTAGAGGATGGATGTGACTCGGTAGATGTAGTATGCCCTTCTTTTTCTTCTGATTGTTTAGAAACACTTGAAGAAATTCAAATATATTATCAACAATTATTTCAAAAGTATAATAAAGGGAAATTAAGATACATAAGTTGTTTAAATTATTCAAAAATTGGTATAGATCTTCTAATGAATATTATCGAAGAGAACATCACTGGTTGGTGATTAATTTCTACACGCGTACATTTTAATTTCTCTTCACCTTTCTGTTTTTCCCCTACCATATAAATAATTATGTTGTGAATAGGAGTAACGTCAGTACTTATCGATGCGCTTAGGCACATATCTACAAATATATGACATTCTTTACATAATGTATATATACATTTATACATATGCATTTCTGCACATCTTGAGATAAAAGTTTTTGAAAAAATTCAATTTCATTTTTTGCACTTCTCCCTTTTGTAAATAAATAGAAGCAAGGCAATTTTACTAGCAGAATATTCTAGCGTCCATATTTTGGGCGTTCTTTCCTATTTTTTCATTTGAAGGTAAATTATGGTCAAGTTATAATTTTGACCTAGCCGAGAAAAGGCGGTGGAGTAGGGAAATAAAAAAAAAAGTAATAATTAATTAAAACAAAGCGCTAATATCTTTTAAAATTTATATATCACTCAATTAATAATATTATAGAGACATATTTCTTTATCTTTATGTTTTTCTTTTTCTTCTCATTTATTTATTTTATTATTATTATATTTTTTTTATTCATACGAATTATTTGTTGTCTTGTCACAATGTAGTATACCTAACATTTTATCGTTGTTTTAAAATAAAATTATTTCCCTCTTGTTTATAAAGCAACAACCTTATTGTTATATGCATTTAAAAAAAAAAAAAAAAAAATTGTAAAATTTGCGGGTAATATTCTTTTTTTTTGATGTTAATTTCTTTAACCTTATTTAAATGTTTATCTTTAATTAACAATTTATTTTATTTTGAAAAATAAATTATTTGGATGATATCAATAGGAAAAAACGGTATTTGTAAACCTGAAAAATTCCATTATCTTATCGAATGTGGAAAAAAAAATAAAATAAAAAAAAAGGAATACTCTACATGTCGCAGTAAAAGATACCCTTCTTTTCTATATAATTTATTTGAAGTCCAATCGAATTACAATATATATATGCATATTTATAAATATTTACGTATACATTTATATAATATGTATAAATGTATATGTATACTGTAGAGCAAATCAAGCTTTCCAATAATTCATCATATTTATGGAGTGTATCTTAAGTAAATTATACCCGAGGAGATATTCACAATCACGCTTCAGCATATTACCAGTAATCATATATTATAAAAAATATTTTTTTGAAGAAATCCATAAAACAAGCAGCAGTCATGTAAAAAAGGAGATTTAAAAATTAATATAAAACTTTTCCTATTAAAGGAAAAACATAACATATGCATTTAAACAAAGCTATACAGAAGTAGCCACAATAATAAATAATCCGAATATACTAATTATATAAAAAAAAAAAAAAAAAAAAAAAAAGGAAGGTGTTCATGTGATTAATTGTTCAAGTGTACTAAATAATTTTAATAAAATAGCAGAGTAGTAATACAGGTTAATCAGTCATATATTAACCAAATGGAAGACCCAACGACAAGATTTTACAAATGCAGAAAAACTTGTTGTGAAATGCTTGAAGATAGGGGATACATAATAACGCCAAGAGAAAAACTTGAAAACTTTTCAGCCTTTAAAGAATTATTCGAAGAAAATGAAAAATTGTATTATAATATATATATTTACAGTTTCGAATTATAAAAAATAGTTCATTTTTCCATTTTTCTTTTTTTTTTATTTTCCCTTTCATTAAAATATATAACATAAATTAAATATATTTTCCCCTTCACTGTAGACGCTCAAGAATGACAATTATAACTAGCCATAAAAATGATTCAAACAACAAAATAATAGTGTACTTCGCTGACGAAATTAAGAAAACAGGAGTTAAACCCCTAAGAGAGTAAAGAAAAAACGCAAAAAAGATACTCCATGTCATGTCGTGAATAATATTATATGTCTCTAATATTTCATGCATGTTCTCATGTCTGGGCACATATGGTATACTTGTGTACCTGTACATGTAATTCGTATACGTTTCATATGTACATACAACATATACAAATACTCATGCACATAAATGACTTATATAATATTTATTTAGACTTACCGAAAAAATGGATGAAAAGTCGATTCAAAGAGCAATACTTGTCACTCAGAATATATTAACACCATTTGCTCGAGATGTAAGTTTAATATAATTTTTTCCTTTTTTTTTTTTTTTTTCTCTTTACCGCCCTTTTTATTCAAAAATAAAACTGTTAACTTTATTCTCATAAGGAACTTAATTTTATTTTTTCATTTATGTTTTCGTATTTTTGTATTTTCTTACTTTATCATCTTCTTTTTTTCTTATTTCCCCATTTCTTTATTGTGCTAATGTAGGCAATTAAGGAGGCTGCTCCAAGACATATTATAGAAAATTTTTTAGATGCCGAATTACTGGTAAGCAAAACAAGAAAACAACAAAGGGGTATTTTTTCAAAATAAAAAGACATAAATTAGTAGAGTGGATACCCCCCCCTTTCTATCATTTAATACGATAAATATGTATGTATATATATATATATATATATATATCATACGAAGTATTGCATATGTAATATTATTATTTTATTTTATTTTTTCCTTTTAAAAACGGTGTAGGTTAATATTACTAAACACGAACTAGTACCAAGACATATTCCACTAACAAGCGATGAAAAAAGAAATCTTTTACAAAGATATAAAGTAATACAAAAAATAAAAATAAAAACAATGAAATAAAGTCATAAAAAGAAAGGAAAATACAAAATATTTAATAAAAAATATTAAATAGAAAATTAAAATGAAACATTCACTTAAATTTTATGAATGTTTAAACTATGTTGAAGTTAATTAAATATTAATGAAGTGTGTAGTGTTGCATTTTAAGAGTGCCCAGAATAAGATTATAGGAAAAGACAAATATGTTATTTTTGCTTGTGTAATTTTTTTTTTTTTTTTCATTTTTTAGATTAAAGAAAATAAGTTGCCAAGAATTCAAGATGTAGATCCTGTGTGTCGTTATTTTGGCTTAGCAAAAGGACAAGTGAGGAAAAAAAATAAATTAAAACAAAATGAAGTAAAACAATAGAACTAATGCCTTTTCCCTACATAATTCTAAATTATACTTATTTTACGCTTTATTCTTACCTTTTTTTTTTCTTTTTTTTTTTTATTATTCTTTTTTAAAATTCAGGTTGTCAAAATAATTAGACCAAGTGAAACTGCAGGAAGATACGTGACATACAGACTTGTAGTTTGATGGGCGTCAATACTTTTTCGTAGTTAATTTGTTTTGCATTATTACTTTTAAGTCATTATATTTACATTATTACCTTTACTTCATTATATATACATTATAACCTTTACTTCATTATATATACATTATAACCTTTACTTCATTATATATACATTATAACCTTTACTTCATTATATATACATTATAACCTTTACTTCATTATATATACATTATAACCTTTACTTCATTATATATACATTATAACCTTTACTTCATTATATATACATTATCGTTTTATCTTTTTTGTTTCCCTTTTTTTTAACTATATTTATCTTTTTATTTGAAAAAATATTTTAATAATCTTTTTGTTTTTTCAATTAATTGCCAATTGTTGCAATTTTCCCGCTAATTTTATGTTCACATATATTTATGAAAATTAGCTTAAAATGAATCCTTCCCTCCACTCCCCTTTTTGATATAAAATTTTCTATAAACCTTGTAAAATTGTTGTTTTTTCTTTTCATCAAATCGTACATTTTATTTCATAATAGGTAACATATTTGTATAAGACATTCGTAACAGGAAGTAGTGGCTAGTTGCAAAATCTGACATGTTCATAACTTCTTTTTGCAGCCACTTTTTAGTCATTTTTGAATAGGACTGAAATTAGAAGCCTGGTTAGTCCAAAGAGATATTTTGTTTTTCTCAGCTGCGGCAAAGAAGCCAGAAAAAGTATGAAAATCGAGGAAATTGAAATAATTAAATTTATATGATACAATTTGATCTATTATGTTCATATCATATAAGTTACAAACATTAATAGTAGTATTATTCGTAATAGAAATAAATATTTTATCATCAGGTCTAATTACTATATTATTCGCACTATGATAACTTGGGGCTACTTTTTTCAACTGTACCTTTTGATTCTTATCAAATGTTAAGTAATACATTACATTATTATTCGTACTAATTAAACAGTTATTATTGTTAACATGATAACTTAGAACATTTTCCTTTATATCTATAATAAAACTTGAAATAAAATTATTAGTCATTCTGTAATCATAAATACAAAATAGGGAAGGTTCATAACAAGCTATTATGAAGGTATCCCCAAAATATGGTAGCGGATATATATCTATTATATCCTTACACAATTTTAAATTATTGCTCAGCATCTTTTTACACTCATTTTTGTTTTCAAGGTTACATATTATTTCTATATTGTCCATCTTTTTCTTTATCTCTTTAAATGGTATAATTAGTTCCTTGCATTTACTGCTGTAAAAATTGTTGCATGTAGTATTGTAAATAATCCTATTATTATAAATCTCAGACTTCATATTTTCACATTTTCCTTCGTTACTAATACCTGAATTGCTGCTTCTTCCTGAGAGAGGTACGTCCTTACAGCAGTTGTCATCACCCCTATATTGGTCCATACCGTTACAAGCTAAAACACAATTTTGTTTAACATTTATATCGTATATTGCTATGTCCCCATTTTGATTTATCGGTGTTACAAGTGCATTGTGTACAGAATACGGTTTTGCGTAAGTAAAGTTATTCGCATTGATCTTTAAAATACATTTGTTGTACTTTACATTCCACAGTTTTACTGACCCTTCTTTTGTTTTAACATAAAAATGTTCCTTATCAAAAGTGTTTGAGTATAATGCGCTATAATCAGATACCTTATAATTTCCCACACTTTTTTTATCGTTTAAATCCCATAAGGTAACAATACCACAGCTGCAGCTAGATATAAGATTATTTTCATCGTAAAATTTTACACTGCATATATTGTCAGAATGATTGCTAAGGTAAAACAACGCCCTTTTTTTGATTACCATCACACAGCTGTATTTTTCCGCATTCATAAAAAATAAATAATGTGGAAAAACATCTTAATTGGTATAAGCTCGTAAAACTAGCTATCGATGGAATTTCAAATTGATAAAAAATTCAATATTAACAGTTTAGAAGTTTGAAAAAAGGAATAAGGGTGCGCATGAATATATATATTTAAATACTTAAGCACAAAAACATATGCATAAATACATCGTATATATATACGTGCCGACGTGTAGGAGTCCCTCAGGAAAAAAAAAAAAAAAAAAAAATGCTAAAAAAATTTGCTCTAATTTTTAAAAAAAAAACGTAAAGTCAACAAAAAAAAAAAGAAGAAAAAAAAAATTACGAATACTTAAATAGGCAAAATACATGGTAACATTGGTAAAGAATGCTTAACGAAATATGCTCCAATACAGTAAAAAACGAGTAAACTAAAATGAGGCAAAAGGAAAAGAAATAAGTAAAAACACAAATATATACATACATACATACATAAATGAATAAATGAACGAATAAATGCATATGGAATACTTCGAGAGGGCCTTCCTGCTTGTCCTTGGGGTGGGGGGGCAGAAATTATCTGATATTATAGGATTTCAAATATATGCAAATACACTGAACACAAATTTTATGAAAGCACATAAAGAGGTGTTCTTTTCACCCTTTGTGGGGAGGATGCATTACCCCGGGTTTTAATTTGTTTATTATAGTCCCCAAAACAGACTAAATATGCCTTAAACACTTTTATATATGCACATATATATGTACATGCTTATAGTGGAACATGTGTATATACATATGCTCGCGCACCGCTACGAAGTCATTGTATAATCCTAATTGGGTCCCTAAATTTCCAGTGCAAGGCATTTATTTCACGCTCCAGTTTATCGGTAAATAACACCTGGTCTGTTAAGGAATATAAATTTTCGCGTAATTGTAAAAAGTCGGAAACACCTATAACAGTAGATGTGACAAAGGACCTTGTATATACCCACTTCAACGCAGCGACTGTTAAATTAGGGAAATAATATTTTTGACTCAAATAATATAATTCCCGTATAATATAAGTAGCTATGGAGCCTCTTAACCTTTTCATATATGATGGGAACTTTTGCATTCTTCCTTTAGTTGTATAATCTGTGTACTCTAAATATTTACCTGTTAATATACCAGCACATAGGGGTGAATATGCTAAAATGGAAATGTTCGTATTTTGTGGTCTACATATTTCTGGAAAACCTTTTTCTACATCATTACGACATAACAAATTATATTCTAGTTGTACAGATACTGGTAGGGATATATGTAATTGTTTACATAATTCATAAAATTTCAATAAACCAAAAGGGGTTTCATTGCTTAATCCCCATTCTCTTATTTTCCCTTTCCTTTTTAGCTCATCTATTGCATGTAACTGTTCAATAAAGGGCACAAAGTTATCATAATATTTATTGTAATCATATAAAACATCACTAAAATCACCTGAAGAATGATTCGGATAATATCTATCAGGCCAATGTAATTGTATTAAGTCTATATAATTTGTTTTTAACCTTTTCAAACAGTTATCAACACTTGCTATAATACTATCCTTGCTCAACGTTATAAAATTATCCTCCTTCTCTTTTGAACGCTTTTCGGACTCCTCTATTTGTTCTAACGTTTCATAATCTTTTTTTAAATATAATTCTTCTTTTTTTTTTAATGTGTTTAATTTGTCAAAGGGGTTACTGGGTACGTCACTACTGTTGGTATCCTCCATAAATTTCCTGTTTCTGGACAAAAGAGATGGACGTCCTTCTTCTTCACCTTCTGCTGCTTCTCCCTCTTCCTGCTTCTTCTGTTCGTCCCTCTTTTTCCGCTTGTATTTTTTGGCCCATGGAATTTTGTCCGTCCTACCACATATCTTTGTAGCAATAACAATTTTGTGTCTGTTTGCCTTACCTTTTGAGTTAACCCAGTTGCCTAAAATTTGTTCAGACAACCCAAAATAATTTTCACTAACAGGTAAGGGATATATTTCTGCTGTATCAAAAAAATTTACTTGAAATTCTTCATATGCATAGTCAAAGAGTTCGTGTGCTAACTTTTCATTTACATAATTTCCGAAATTCATTGTACCTAAGCAAATTTCGGAAACAGCCAAATTGCTATTTCCTAAGTAGTGGTATCTCATATCTGGCTTGTCCTTCCCATTTTTTTTTACACAATATGGCTGACAATATTTTTGATGTTCAATTAAATTGCCATATGGATATTGTACATATCGCCAGGATTCTAACCCTATAGGTTCTTTACTATATCCACCTGTCAGAACATCACTTAACATAGGTTGTCTAAATATTTCATTGTCTAATTTCTTCTTTGGAATAATAATTTCTTTACCATAAAATCTTTTGTCTTCTTCCAATTCGGACTTATATGGAGGAGTTTCATGAATTGTGTTTCGTAACATTTTATAATAATTCCTTCTCTTATATTCAAAATAATAATTTCTTTCCTTATCATAATATGTTAGTATATAATCATACAAAGGATTATCAAAATCAGCTTTAACTAATTTTATATTTTTATTTTCTTCATAATCGAAGGGTAACATTATCCAATCATCCTCTTTAATACCTTGTTTCTTAATATCAAAACGTTCTTGGAAATTTTCCTTTGCTTTTTTTAATTCATCTTTATTCCATAACTTTTTTATTTTCTCATAATTATTATTATCTACTATGTATATACCTTCCTCTAAATTATAAATTCGATATTCGATATCAACTCCTCTAATGTTAATTTTTTTTAGTTCCATCTCCTCTACATATTTATATGTCACTTCATCTTCTTTCTTTATTTTCCCTTTCATATTATCAGCATTCATTTTTTCATTTTTACCTATAAAATTTTTGTTCTTATCTGAGTCATAAGCACTGTTACCCTTTTCATCTTTGCTAATAAAGTTAAATTTATCATTGTAATCTTTTCCATAAATGTTTATATGTATGAGGAATTTTTTAATTTTCCGTCTTAACTTCCTAAAGTTGTAATTGCTACACTCTTTTATAAAATATTGCACTGCAATTTTTTTATTCTTTTTTTCATTTTTTCTTTTTTTATTGCTCAAACAAACAAGCAATTCTTCGTTACTTCCATAATTCAGTTTGGCCTTTTTTAATGCAGTTCTATTAACTCTTCTCTCAATAAATGGAGTAATACTTTTAGTTGAAAATAAATTATAACTTTTACAATTAATTTCAATAAAATAGTATAATAGTAGGAAAAATAAAATATGTATGCATTTCAGCACAGACCTTTTCTTCATCGGTTATTTCTTTATGTAAAATGCCATTGTGTGTAAAGTTTTCAGATTAACATTTTGTATCCTTTCACAAGAAATCACACCGCATTACATTCCCCACACTGAGTTACTTCTATTTTAAGGTATGTAAATAATTATGAGAAAGTGCGCTTATATATGTATATATACGTATATGTATATATATATGTATATATATATATATATGACCTATTTCTTAACATTTACTTTTTTATTGCACATTTTTTCTTTCGAATAACATAAAATAATACACTTCCTTTTTTTAACCTCTTAAAATGTCAAGAAAAAAGAGAAGTTTCAGATAAGTTATATTAATAATTGCGAACGATGAGCTATTTTACTATTCTTCGATATGTGCTATAGTTTCACTCATAATTTTTTGGATAAATGTACCTTTTTTCACCTACATACGGACTTATAAATACATATACATCTAAATATAAATATATATATATATATATGTACATCTTTATGTACAAGCATATATACACACTTTTATATACGTAGTAGTATGCAGATGTTTATATGCAATCAAAGTTTCGTAGGAAGATCACATACTTTAAAATATCCAAAGGAAAACCTTAATACTGTTGAAAAAAACATTATGCCACGTCAAAATTCGCTTATATGTTCACTTAATAAACATAATCAAATATTTAAGCTTTTTTTAATTTTTAATTTTATATAGGTTTTAAAGTTTTTCCATTTTGAAGATAAGGCTATTTTATTTTTCCTTTCTTTACAACATAAAAAATTAAAATTTATAAAAGGTGAGAAAAAAACAAAAATTAAAAAAGCGATTAATTAAAAAAAAATTAAGCAAAAAAAAAAAAAAAATATATATATATATATATGTATGTATGTATGTACAATAAACCCTTCTGTTTACCCCATCAGCTACTAAAACGAGGAGGCACGCACAAATTACACAGGAACAGATAATTATATACACCCATATTTATAAATAAGCAGCTCTTTGCCTGATAAATAAAAAAGAGAACATATTTCCATAATTCCTTTTGGTCACTCCTCTTACCAACAACGCACAAAAGAAACATCATTTTACTTGTCACTTACGAATCTCGCAAATTTGTAGATTTGTCCATATGTACACACACGCTCACCCATATATATATATATATATATATATATATATATATATAAGTATATATTTATGTATGTACATATTTATATGTCCACATATATGATATTTTTAATTTTTTTTTTTTTTTTCCTTGTTTTTAAATTCTCACTAATTGCAACAGAAAAGTCTATATCAGATGAATCATCATTTGTAAGAGCTGATGGCTCATTGCTTTTCTGCTCCTTCACATTTTCCCTAGAATCGTGTAAATTTTGACGCCCTCTAAAACACTGATTTTCGATGCTCTTCTCGTTGCTCTTACCGTTTTCCTTTTTGTTATCCTTATTATCGTTTACCTCAGCAATTTCATCCCTCTCTCTTTTACATATGCTTTGCGATAGTGAGCTTGAAAAATTAATTCGTTCCTTTCCTTCATTGTTTCTCACTTCTGCAAGCTTCATATTATAGGAATAAGAATTTACGTCACTACATTCTTGTCTCTTCGTTTTAACTACTTCCGTGTGACATATGTTCTCATTTTTAACAGGAAAATTTGAAGATTCATTCATGTATGGATTATTGATATGATTATCATCATACGCGCCCATACTACGAAAGCAATCTTCATTCTTCATTCTGTATTCATTTTTTATTTTTCGAAGTTGTTCACTTAAAAGGTGCTGCTTATTATAGGGACGGTTAAAATCTGTTACCTCATTCTTATCACTTGCTAAATTATTACCAATTAATTTTTCCTCCTTTTCCATATCGTGTAATTTTATATACTGTTCATATTTTTTTATAATTCTTTCAATATTCAAGTTATTTTTTAATAACCGATTTAATGGTATATCTAATGGTTTATCGTAATTATTATCTGAATCATATTTTATGGGCACAGGATTGTATGAATATTTAATATGTAAATTTCTTTTTTTTAAATTATTTCTTAAATTCTTGTCTTCTTCTAGTGCATCTTCTAAAATTTTTAAAATACATTTAACTCGTTTTTTGGCTAGTTCAATGGCTTCTAGTATTTTTACATAAGATATGGGAGAACCCCCAGGTTTTAATATACTAATCAATTTTCCATTTTTATTAAGAGCAACGGATAATTTGGAAGACATGAATTCCTCTTCATGTATTGTTGGGTCAATGAGGCAAATATCTTCACAGTTAAAATATGCAAAAGTTGTTAATATTGGAGAGTTATGAATTGATAAAGGAGAGTAATTTGTTTCATCCTCTTCAAAAATAATGTTACCTGTATGTTCAGATTTAATATCATTATTTCGAAAATGCATTAGAGCACTATAAGCTGATAAATAACATGAGTCATATAAATTACCGTCATTTTCAATTACTACAATGTTAATTAATAAGCACCAAACTTTTTTATGTGGTATAATACACAAAGATTCGAAATTTAAAAGATTACTTGACTTTAATATTCTTTCTATTAAATTTTTTATTTCTAAACAGTCATCACTTATTCTTAAGTTATTTATATTTGTAAAACTATCTATGTCTAAATTAATTTTTATTATTCCTTCATTTGGTCTTTTGTCAAATGGCTTAACAATTTCACTTGTTATTCTACATATAACTTTCGTATGGCCAATGGATACTTCAACATTCCCATAGTCTCCTAAAAAATATATAGAAATATTTCTTGAATCTTCAAAATTACGACCATCTAATCGTAAATTATTCTTTAAATTACACCAAAAAAAATTGGAGTTATTTTTACAATTTTTCATCATGTTGTTTTAAGCGTCTCCAACTCGTATATATATATTTGTTAACATCTTATAAAATACATATATACATACATATATGTGATGCTATTCAATATATGATATTATACGTACATAATATGGTGGTAATCTTTGGCTGAATACAATTTTTATTATGACCTTTTCTTCTTCCTTTCAAAATTAGCTGACAACATAAATATCTTTGAAAATTTTTTTATATCCTACATTAACGCATTCCTTTTTTTTACAATATTTTTTTTGCCTCTTCAAATAAGCATATATAGAGTCACAACAGAAATATCAGATAGAAAAAAGAAAAAAAAAAGAAAAAAAAAAAAAAAAAAAAAAAAAAAAAAAAAAAAAAAAAAAAAAAAAAAAAAAAAAAAAAAAAAAAAAAAAAGAAAAAAAAAAAAAGCAAATTAAACTATTACATTTTTCCTTAAACATTATTCCTCTGCTTATAATTTGTCAATTCACAAAATAAAGGAGCCGTTTCCCTTAGCATTTTGAAAAAAGATAAAATAATTAGCGTCGTATGTGCACAAACTGAAATTTTTGAAGATACGGTCACAATGGAAATTTCATTTATAAATTAAAAATATAAAAGTATAAAAATAAAATAAAAAGTAAAACCAAATACAATAAAAAAAATGAAGCCAAATACGATCGAAAAATAAAATGAAACACAATAAAAACTATAATGAAAAACAGTAAAAAACAAAACGAAATACGATAAAAAAATAAAACAAAATAGGTTAAAAAACAAAACGAAATACGATAAAAAAATAAAACAAAATAGGTTAAAAAACAAAACGAAATACGATAAAAAAATAAAACAAAATAGGTTAAAAAACAAAACGAAATACTATAAATAACAATAAGAAATAAAACAAAAACAAAAACAAAATAAAGGAATTTACTGTTTTCAATCAATTTGAAAAGGCACGTTAAAAATACGAATGTGCAACTTTTAAGTGGAAACCCACTTTATTGTGTTATACGAAAATCGTAAGATTCCGCCACCGTTAGGATATTGTAGTAACAATTCTATTTCATACATATCATACGTACCGTGTATTAAGGAATAAATGTGCATATGATGCATGTATATATATATATAAACACATGTGCGACTTATACACGAATCTTTTCCATTTCGGAATACGCGAAATATGTATAAAAATTATTCTATAAAAAACACAACTTTTGCGTCTGAGTTTATATATATATATATATGTCCTAATTAAATATAATTTGGCATATATGCTTTCATTTTATATTTTGATGACATCTTTTTGCTAAATTATACACAACGTGTCTACAGTAGCATGTGCAACAAAATCTACAAAGGGTGATAAATTTCTCAGTTAATTTATATATTGTGTTATATAACATATGAAATTTAATTAACAAACAAGAAATATATAACAACAGTGTTTTAAAATATACAACGAAAAATGTACTAATATATACAACAAGAAATCAGTATTTTAATAAACAAAATGTAATAACATATATATACACATATATTTAACGAAAAGGAAATGAAACGAAGAAAATAAAAAAAAAAAGGATAGTTTAAACCTTAAAAACATCCCACTTACGAAAAATACAGCATTGAATTATAAAAGTATGGGCACAAAAATGTGTTCAAAAAATTAAAATAATGAATAAACAGTATGAATATATTAATAAGGGGTTAAAATATACAAATATATATATATATATATATGCGTTGAAAATATAATTTTTTTTTTTTTTTTAATTAAAAATTCCCCATATGCATAATTCACATCTAATGGGTAATAAATCGCCCACGTTTTTAAGTTACAATTGTGTTCCTTTTACTTCTTAACGTCCTATGTGATTTCTCAATTACTTTTTTGTCGTCGTTTCTTTTATTATAGGAATTGTTTAAATTTTCATACTCCTCCTTAGGGAAACAATGATTTAGTATTTCCAAAATAAGCGAATTATTAAGAATGTTCTTTTTTTTACAAACTGATGAACGAGAAACTAACCTTAAAAAATGTATAGCTCTTTGATGTTGATAAATTAAATAAGGTAATTCTGTAAATGTGTCTGTCTGTAAATAAAATATATCACAAAAAAAATCATAAAATAAACTTTGAAATTTATTTATTTGATTGTCTCTTCTATCTACCCATAAGGATAAAAAAGCCCTGTTTAAAAATATATCAATAATTAATTTAATAGAATTAAATGGAAAAGATTTAATATTATTGAAGATTAAATTAAGAATTTCAACTGATATATAAAACTGAAGTATGGAATATTTTTTTTTATTATTATATATGTATGAGTTCATCTTTAAATTTCTCAAAACATTTTTGCTGTTGTGTCCGTTACTCCTCCTGTAATAATAATGAATCCTCTTTCTTTTAATTAATTTAATTTTACAAAATATTATAAAAAAACAACAATATATAATGTAGTCTAATAAATTATATTTTGCATGCTTATTATCTTTTTTTATATCCCTTTTAAATTTATTATTTATAGACAATTCATTACTTTTTTCAAACAATACAGGTTCGGATAAAAGTGTAAATATAAATGTATGCAATATATTATTAGAAATATTGTTTACTTTTTTTAAATTTTCTTTTATATTAAAAGTATTTGTTATAAATAATTTTTTTCTTTTCTTTACAAGAAATATTTTTTCAATACGTCTGTCCATTTTGTTTTTATAAAAAAATTTACTTGGAAAATAATTGTAATAATTCTCCATATGTTCACTACTTTTTATATTTAAAACCTTTTTAAAACCTTTTCTTAATTTCTTTTTATTCATTAAATTTATATTTTTACATCTATTCTCATCAACTAAATTAATTAAGTATTTTACTAAAACGTTGTCTTCACCACCCTCATTAAACCTGTAATCTTTGTTATTTTCTTCGCCATAAGTATTGTTACTATTGCCAAGGTGATCACTCTTGATGATATTACTGCTTATATTATTATTGCTACTAGTAGTGTTGCTGTTGCTATTACTATTGCTATTACTATTGCTATTACTATTGCTATTATTATTGCTATTACTATTGCTATTATTATTGCTATTATTATTTCTATTCCTACTGCCATTACTATTGATATTACGATTGTCATTATTATTACCAGTGCTATTATTATTGACCTTTCTGCCACTCTCATTACGCTGTGAATTCAACTGCTTTCCTCCTCCAATGATGTGCTTTTTCTTTATTTTACTCTTTTTTTTCTCATTCTTCTCAATTTTTTCTTTCATTTTACCTGATTCATCATTACTTCGTATTAATATAAACTCCTTTTTTATTTTGACATTTAACATAAGGCATATTAGAATATACACAAATGATAAAATGAAACATGACAGTTTCTTACTTGTTCTTTTCCGAAACACTTTATTTATTCCTATAAATATAAGATTCTTAAGAATGAAATAATTTTCTTCGTAAAAACTTAAATAATAGAAATAAAAAGAGCACAAGAAGTTTATATATAGGTTAATTAAATTAAAAAGTAAGTCATCTCTGAACTCCTTCTCCTCTTTTTTATTAAGACAAAAAAAAAAAGTATCTCCTAACTTCATTAATTCAACCGATGGTCCTATATTTAGTAAATGCAAACTCTTACTATTATTATTACTTCTTTTACATTTTTTATATTTATTATGATCTTTCCTTTCATCACGCGTGTTTACAGTTTTATTAGTGCCTTCCATATTTGCACAATTACTCACGTTTGTCTCATTTGCACCATTTCCCACGTCTTGCGCGTTTACTCCGTTACCTTTACCATTGGCATTATTGATCATTCCTTGAGCACCTCTTTCGTTATTTGCATTTTCCCCTTTCTTGTTGCTTCTTTTCGTTCTAGGATTTCTACTGGTAGAATCTTTATTGGTAGCCTTCTTACTTCTCGATGGTTTATCAGTACACTGATTTTTTGTATCGTTTTTTTCTGTTTTGTTCTTGCTACTTCCTTTTTTCATAGAGTTCTCTACTTTATTATTTATCTGTACCTCAGCTGTTACTTGCACAGGTAACACGTTTTTACATTCATTTATCACATCATTGATTTCTTTAATAGGATCTTCTACTACGGACAAGGATAATTTTTTACTGTTATCATTTCTGTCTTCAGTTTTCTGTTCATATTTCTCATTTTTTTTGTTATTAAAATTTAGCAAAAATATGCGATTATTTTCTCTAAAGAAATTTTTTTTTCTTAATATATTGACATATGCTGCACTAATAATAAGAAAGTTTTGAATAATTATTTTGTTAAGGTATTTCTTCTTCGAACTTTTAAATAGGCAACAAAAGGATATAAAGAAAAAAGGAGTTCCCGAATTCTTACATTGAGGTATGTGCAAAATGGACTTAATTATTAGTTTGATCATATTATAAATAAAGTTTTTGTTATTTTTCATTTCACTTAAATAATAAAATAAATATTTTAAAATTTTATCTATTCCTTCTTCAATATGAAATGTTTTGCAGAAATCAATTATATTTTTTATTTTATCATAATGATCTACAAACACATCTAAATCATTAAACTTTGAACTTTTTTCAATAAGGAAGATGCTCATCAAAAACAGCTCTATGCTTTCGCAGTAGTACTTTTCTAATTTGTAATTTTTACAGCTCATTAAGTTTCTGCACTTTTTATAATAACTCAACTTGCCTACCTCAGTGGCTGCATTGTTATTATTGTTAACACTAATATTTCTATTGATGGTACTTATATTATTACCACTATTACTGTTACTACAAATGGTCCGAACTTTAAATCCATCGCTGTTCTCATTTTTATATTTAGAATTTTCCTCTTCCACTTTCATCCTTTTTAATGCTGTAGAACTATATATATCAGCCAAAAGTTCAACTGAACCTCCTTTTTCTTCAATCACCCCCTTTTCCGTTACACTATTGTTAATTCCTTGACAGTCATCATTTTTATCAATAGATATTTTATTATATTCCTCAAAAGGAATCCCAATGATACCGTCACCACTAATACATTTAATCTCTCCTTTTTTAGAAGTATATTTCCCTATCCTACCTCCAGATCTTACTGTATTTCTACTTCTACTTCTACTCACTCTTCTATTATTCCTATTCAGTTCATGTTCCTCCTCAATAAGAATACTGAAATTTTTTTCTTTTGTGTTTACACCACTTTTCCTTCCATACCTACTTCTCCTTGCTACCTGCACAGTGTTGTCATCAGGAGCATCGTTCAGACTTACTTCCTTTTCAGACTTAACACCGCTTTCTATTAAATTATTTTCCAAAGAGTTCGTCTTCTGTGTGTCTACATCAACCATTTCATTACAAGTTTTATCCTTTTTTGTTTCTTCTTCTTTCGTGTTGCATTTTCTTCTTTTGCTTGTTCTTTTTCCTTTAGCGCTACTATCTTTTTCGTTACTACCTTCTACAATATTTCCTTCTAAGTTACTACCTTTTATGTTACTCTCTTTTTCGTTACCTCCTTTTGCGTTACTATCTTTTTCGTTATTGCCTTTTTCGACGTTACCTTTTTCGTTATTACTTTCTGCGTTATTGTCTTGCACTTTATTATTTTTAACGTTACTATCTTCTATGTTATTGTTTTCCATGTTATTTCCTTCCAAGTTAATATCTTTTGCATTATTGCCTTTAGAGTTACTACCTTTTTCGTTCCTATTTTTTAAATTACTACTTATTGAATCACTACTTTTGGAATTACTACCTTTTTCGTTATTACCTTCTATGTTATTACTTCCTAACTTATTGTCTTGTGCTTTATTATCTTTAAAGATAATGTCATCTATGTCATTTCCTTTGTCCTTATTACTTTTTGTTTTTCTACTTTTTGTGTTACTGCCTTTTGAGTTACTTCCTTTTGAGTTACTTCCTTTTGAGTTACCTCCTTTTGAGTTACTTCCTTTTGAGTTACTTCCTTTTGAATTATTACCTTTCGTGTCACTTCCCCTCGTGTTAGTACCCTTCATGTTACTACCTTCAGCGTCATCCTCTTTTATGTCTAATTTATTACTATCTTTATTCTGTTCTTTTGTCTCACTGGGCATTTTTTCCTTTTTTAAACAACTATTTAACGATACATTTTCATTATTTGTAAAAACAGTTTTTTCATTATTTTTCTCTTCTTTTGTAATATCTATTTTACCTTCTTCTCCACACTCATTTTTTGTATTCTTTTTTTCTGTTACTAAAGGAGCGGAAATGTTCTCTAATTTATTTTCACCGTCTAATGATTTTTTCACAGTACTCTGTCTTCTTCGACTATTATTATTTGTTCTTTTTCGACTAGCACGTTTCTTGTCATTTTCCTTTACCTGAGAGATCGCTTCTTCTTCCTTCTTTTCATGCTGTTCCTTCTGCTGAGAATACTGCTGAATGTGCTGCTTTCCCTCGTTTAAATCATCCTTTTTCTTGGATTTTTTTTTATCCAAATCGTTTTGCTTCCTTTGCATTTGCGCACTTTCATAAATATCGCAGGTATCTTTCTTCATTGAAGGAGAAGCAACATATTCCTGCTTTTTATTACACTCCTTTTTTGAAAAAAAATCATAAATTTTTTTTTTTTTATTTTTCATTTTCGAATAAAAATGATTTATTCTTCTTAGTATAATATCTTCAAACTTTTTCTTACAAGAAAAATATATCAAGAATTTCAGAGCAAGCCTTTTTGTGTTTATATCAATTAAACGATTGTCCAAAGACTGTATCAACTTAAAAAAAAAAAACTCAAATGGTCTTATAGAAAAGCCATTAATCTTATTTATTAACAGTAAAATTTTTAATAATTTTATAAAGATAAAATAAAATTTTTGTAATTCAAGAATAACTATTTTTTTAAAATTTTTTAGGTTCAACAATTCTTTTTCTTTCATCTTCTTCTTTAGTAGCATTTCTACATTTATATTAATTAAATGCTCCTCAATTAAGCTCACTATTTGCGAGTAATTTCTTAATAAAGATAGGAGCTCTAATATGAAATCTTCCACATATTTGTGGTCCCTCAATATCAACTCTTTATTTTCCTCACTGTCAATATTACAACTGTAGTTATTGCTATCATCAATATTATTCTTATCCTTACTATAGGTGTGGTTACTATACGTGTCGTTACTATTGGCGTTATTCCTGTTATTATTATTATTATTACCACTGACATTTCTACTGATATTATTACTGTAGTTATTGTCGTTACTATTAATGTTGTTACTACCGCCACTAAACATACGCTCGGCATAAAAATAGCTATTGAGGTTATTTTTCTCATTTTTAATAAAATTATAACAAAAGACAAATCGATTTACATATATATTTAGAAAGCAAAAAATACAGCTAAAAATGTAATAAATATAAGAATTATCATAACAATCAAGTTCTTTTAGTTCTTCGAAATAAAAAATGTTTATAAATAAATAATTCTTATACACCGATTCTTTCAGCTCTTCTTCATTTTTCTCACTTGACAACTGTTTTGCTTGAAATTCCTTGTCAAAGAAGTCATTTATGTTTATATTCTTTAGTTCAAAGGGCTCTATTTTGTTCTTTGTATTCTTATTCTCACTGCTTGTAGATTCTTCTGAGTCCGCAGGACTGCTGTTACTGTTATTCTTCTTTGGGGTGGGCATTGCCTTCCTACCCCCACTATCGTTTGTGTCATTGTTTGCACTCTGTCCAGCATTATTATCTCCACTATTGTGTAGATCATTGTGTGCACTGTTAACAACATCATTAATTGCAATTTTGTCAGCATCACTATCTATACTGCTGTTTGCATTATTATCTATATTGTTATCATCAATATAATTCACCTTATCGCCCTCAATATTACCCAGCTTCCCGTTCAGTTTATCAATTTCCATTTCCTTCACATAACTGTCCTCTCGTTTGTCCTGATGATATTCCTCCATTTTACTTTGCACACGTAAGTTATTCAATATCACTACAATTTCATTTGACGATATTTTTAAAATGTTCTTTAATATTTTAAAATTTACAAAACTTCTGTGATTTTTATACAGAATCATAAAAGAAAATAAATAAAGATCCTTTGAATTTTTAATAAATAAGGTGTATATATTTCTTAAAATTTTATTATCATATTCCATTTTTTCTTTTGAATCATAATATACTTTATTTCGATAAAAGTGGTCAAGATAAAATAAGTTATAGCAAATGACTTTTTCATAAAATTCATTCAAAAATTTAGCTGATAAAAGTTTAGAGCACATATATAATATATTTGTACATAAATTTCGAAATTTTATATACATATAAATATTCGTTTCTGGTTCTTTTAGAACATTGAAAATACATAGAAAGAAATTCTGATAAACCGTTTTCACTATATAATTTTTTAACAGCTTCTCTTCAAAGTCTAAAGATTTCTTCCTTAAAAATTCGATAAATAATACAGTCATCATTAAAAATATTCTCAAGCTCAAGTATCTTATAATGTACCCATTACTTATGCAGCATTCTAGTAAAAAGTTTATAATATTATTTATAAGGAAGTTCTTTCCATCACATAGAGTCATCAATTCAATTTCATTTTCTAAGAAGATGTTAGTACTACTATTAGTACTACCTCTGAACTGATAAGATTTGACGTGTTTATTTTTTTCATTTCTTCTTAACAAAAGATAAATCAACAATTTTGTAGGCATATGTTTATTTTTCTGGTTTCTAATAATATCATCTGTATTCATCAAATAATTGAGTATGTTCCTATCATCACCTATTAAAGCATTAATTTTCCTATTTATCTTTCTTTTAATTTTATTTACATGTATTTCAAACAATAAATACCATATATTCCTTTCTCCCTTATTATATTTAAATAAGGTATATATTAAATTTAACAAGAAATAACAATTATAATTGTTCAACGTCGAATTATTATATTCATATCTTCTACTTTTAATAAATTTATCAATTTTACTTAAAATAAATATATATATTTTATATTTATTTAGCTCATTACAATATTCAACACTTTTCAACATACATGAAAATATTCTATTAACAACAACCATATTTTTATCCTTAAAATTGCTTTCTGCACATTTGAGTAAAATATCTAACGTTTCTAAAAATAATGTATTATATATATTATTTATCACATCCACTACCATTTCATATTCACTCTTTTTCATATTATTTTTTATATAATCACAATTAAGTATATAATTATCTTCGCAATTCCATGCATTATATTCCTCTTTAGGTTTACTTATGAAAGGGGAATTACTGCTCTCACGGTTACAGCTGTTAGAGAATCCATTCGCCCAGTCATTCACGTTGCCAGTAGTGTATCCATTAGTGCAACCAGTCATATATTCAGGCGTATAACCAGTCATGTTTCCAGTCGTGTTTTCAATTTTCCATCCATTCGTGCATTCATTCATGTTTCCTCCTGTATAGCCATTCACGCAGTCATTAGTATATTCATTCAAGTATACATTCGTGTACGCATTCGCAAAGTTATTCGCGTTTCCATTGGCGTTGCTATTCGTGTATTCATTCTCACAGTCATTCGTGTTACCATTCGTACAGCCGTTCATGTAACCATTAATCTGACTTCTTACCTGACAGCTAATATAGTTCCTACAATTATTTAACTCATTGGGACTATCTCTAAAAGTAATGAGATTATTTTTTGTATTATTTATGAGAGGGGTGTTACCTCCTATAAAAGCATCGGTATTAGTCAAACTGTTAGAGTATAAATTATTACTGAGGTCATTAACAGCATTACTTAGGCCACTATTAAAATCCATATAATTTAAATCTTTGCTTAGGTTACAATAATTATTATTCATGTTGTTATCAATGTTACTATAACCGCATTCATTATATGCACTAGCATAATTTATGTTTATGCTATCATTCGCACTGTCTTTTGTGCAGCTTTTTACAATGGCATTAGGGTTATACAACATAACGTTATTTATCATATTACAACTATAATTATTGTTTATATTTACATGGTCATTACATGTCTTATTATTTAAAATACTATAATTGTAATCATTATTTAAATTTCCATAGTTAATGTTCGAGCTGCTATGGTTATCAATTATAGTAATACTGTCAGAGGAAACGTTATTATTAAACGTACTGTTAGCTTGATTCCAAAGGACACTATTGTTATTCTGATAAAAAGTACTATTATTGAATATATATTCTGGATGTGCATTATTAAAGTGGTTATCATAAATTGAGTTATTCATATTATTACTGGTACCTTTACTGATTGTGTTATTATCACTGCTGTTAAAAATAAAAGCAATGCTCTTCATAGAATTCGCATCATTATTATTGTAAGTATTATTAATACTAGTTTTATTAGTGGTGTTAGTATTATTAGTATTAGTATTAGTAGTAATCGTATTAATAGTATTAGTAGTATTAGCAGTATTAGTATTAATCATAGTAGTAGTAGCAGCAGTAGCGGCAGTATCAGATATGGCAATAGTAGCACTGTTACTATTTAGTACATTGGTACTACACACTTTTTCCATTTTTACTCTGTTATGCTCCACAAGTTCTTTCTTTTTATTCATTGTAACGGAATGGTGTTCATTTGTACTTGTTACAACCTTTTGAAAATTCCCTAAATTAAAATTATACATATTGTTACTATTTTTATTGTTATTCAGGAACTCATCTACTTTTTTTTTTTTTTTTTTTTCCTTATACTTATGAATCACAAATTTGTCTTCTATATTTTTCTTAGCTGAATTATTCAAAAATAAGAGGATTAAAAAAATTAATCTTAAAAAGTAGATTACCGATTCGCTTAAATTATTTCTTATTTTACTTATCATACTCCTTATTTGAGTAAATACAATTTCGACATTGTCCAGTAAAAATTTATCATATGTAATTTCATTATCGTGATAAAATAGGAACTTTTTTTTATTTTTGATATTAAATAGGTATATATATACATTTAAAATTATGTTAACAAACATTATGTTCTCTTTTTTTATTTCTTCTAGAGTTGGTAGAACGTTTTTCCTCCCATTTTTTCCAGTGTTTTTTTCCTCACCCTTTCTTGCATTATTTTCCTCATTCTTTCCTGCACATTTTTCTTCATATTTTTCCACATTTTTTTCCACATTTTTTTCCACATTTTTTTCCACAGTTTTTTCCACAGTTTTTTCCTCAGATTTTCCCTGTTCCTTTTCTGTATGCTCATCAATACACTTATTCTTTTCCGTTATCAATTCACTACTATTCTCTATATTTTTATTTTCACTTGCACCCTTACTATTTATATTAATATCATCTTTACTAATAGAATTTTCTTTGTCTTCCATTTTTTCCGTATTCTCAACATGACCCATATTACAAATAATTCCTTTTTTCTCACCTTTTGCATTTTCTCTTTTGGTCTTTTTGTTTTCCCTATCACAACTACGAGTCTGCAACCTTTTATTCACCTTCGCATGACTGTCATTTTTTTTTAAGTTGTTATTAGCTTCCTCTAAAATATTATCTTCCTTTTGTTTAATAGTACCATGACTGTTTTCGTTACTGTTATATTTTTTGGTGCTATTCCGCTCCTCTTCCTTATGTTTACATGTTTGATTAAGTTCACTTATTGGGTAATTACTACTATATATTGGTTCATCACTTTTTTTAAGATTTATAGGTTTTTCGCTAGTTGCATATTTTTCGTCTAGTACTCCTTTCGATTTTTCAATAGTTTTTTTTTCTTTTTTTCTTTTTTTCTTTTCAACATTATTGTCCTTTTCTGCTATACCTAACTTTTCATTACTTGGTACATTTTTTTCGTTAAAATCGCATGAATTAGTATCATCATATAAAAAGGGATATTCATCACTTAACATTTCACTGAAAACTGAAGAGGATGTATCATCTTCATCATCAACAGAAAAATAATTTTCATTAAGAAGGTCAAAACTTTTCGAAAAATAATTCCAAAATATTCTATATATAAGTTCTGAGAAGTTTTCTTTCGGAGGACTAAAAGAATCATACTTTGATATCATTACACAAATATATGATAAGGAATTAAATAAATTTTTAAGTAAATTGGAAGACATATTTGATGAGTAATATAATATCTTAATAAATACTAATATGTACTTTTTATAAACCTTTTCACAAATTACTTCAAAATTTTCTTCTGAATTTTTTTTCTTTTCCATTGTATTAATGTAATCATCTCTACTAACATAAAAAGTATTCTCTTCTTCATTTTTCTCTTCTAATATTTCATTGTAAATTATTGGGATTAATTCTATATGACATACTTCTTTTATTATATTTGTAATAAATAAATAATATTTTTGAAATTGTCTACAGTTATAATTTTCACAACCTTTAATTATATCTACTAACTTTTTCTCACATTCATCAATAGAATTATATTGTAAAATAAATTTGTTAATAATGTTCCTTATTTCACTTTTTCTTATTCCATTATTATTATACAAATCTAACTTGCTTAATAATGTGTTGATACTTACAAAATCATCTTGCTTCCTCACCCTATATGCATTTTCCATAGCTTACTAGGAAAAAAAAAGAAAAAAATTGAATAATAAAAAAAAAAAAACAGTTCAACAATATAAAAAGGTACAAGAAATATCAATTGGGGAAGGGGAGGAAAAAAAAAAAAAAATTCCATAAATAACACCTCAATATGTCATCTTTATTTTCCTTCATGAAAAAAATTGCATTCGCAAGAACATAAATAAGTACATAAGCACTAAGGTATATATATTTAAAACATCTAAAACTACTTTTGTTTATTTTTTCTTTTTTTAAATAAACAAACCATTTTCATATGAAATATGAATAGAAACAAGTGAAAAGGTAATAATAACAAAACACAAGAAAAACATGGTTATATAACATTTCAAATTTTAACATTAATATAAACATTTTAATATATAGAATAATCAAAACAAAAAGGTATAATTGCTTAAATAAATAGGCTTTAAAATAAGACCAAAATTAATTTCAAAAAAAATCATTAAATTGGGACAACATAATCTTATCAATAAAAGGTTTCAGTAGAAAAGTTATTCTCCAAAAAGGAGAAAAAAAGTAAGATCATAGAAAATATACACTTATAAATACATATCTATATATATATATATATAAATTATAATTTATGACGTTGTTTTTCCACATAATAGGCGTTAAAGTATGCATAGAAGGTATAACATTTATATATATATAAATACATGTTTATACCATTAATATGATGCAACAAAAGGGTAAACGCAGTATGTTAAAACTTATATCTAAAATAAGTATTTAAATAAAAATTTTTAATAAAACTCAAATTCGAACAGTAATACTAGTACTTTTTTTCCTATGCCATTTTTATAATATAATATAGATAATGATTATAACCTGTATAATTATTATATATATTAAATTTGTATTATATATAGCAGAAAAAAAAAAATTAAACAACAAATTTTCACTAAATCAAATGAAAAATGAAAGAAATATTTACATATACAAATATATATATGTATTTATATATATATATATATATACATATTTATAATGCGAATAAAAATTTTAATTTATAATATAAAATTATACCATTGTCATCAACGTGATAAAATATTAAGATTCGAGGGAGAAGTACGTGCTATATAAATTTAAAAAAAAATTATATATATATATATTCCATTTAATTAATACAATACGGAGAATATTTGAAAGATAAAAACAAGCTTTAAAAAAATTTGTAGTATATTTATTTTCGTATATAAATTAGAATTAATAAAACAATATTTATAATACGATGTAATTTTTTTTTTTTATGCTAACAGAAATTTTCCCATTTCAAATAATAAGTTTGCAAACATTTTGATGACCATTTTTTAATTTAAAATTTTATAGTATCTCCAAAACATGTTTTAATATTCCCCAATTGTGTGCTTATAAAAAAGCTTTTTTTGAAGATATTTTTTGTAATAAAGCTAAATGAAATTTGCTATCTTGCAGAGTTACACTTAATTGAAGTGTATATATATATATATATTAATATATTTATTTTTTATATACTTATTTTTCTTTATTATTAACTTCTACCGGCCATATATTTTCTTTACAAAATATGGTACTTCTAATGCATTTATGCCAATACATATAATATATGCGTATCGTTTGAGAAGTATCCAAAATTGAGAATAAACAGGTCCATAAAATGTCGAGCATCTTACGATATAACAGAAAAAAATAATAAAAAGATGAGTTACAATAGGTTAAAAAATATTAGAATATAATATTATGACGTGATACAATTTTTAAGTTTTTTTGGTTATATGTACATATGTATATATATAGATATGTATATTTTGCGCATTTTAATGCTGTACATGTATACAAATTACTTTTTTATTTAAAAAAAAGTACCCACTTCATAATCGTCCACTTTTATTTAAAAAAAAAAACAAAACAAGCGGAAATTAATAAAAGTTTTTATGGGTGGAAAAGAGACGTATTGTTGCAAAAGAATTTGATTATATGTACTACGTACAAAGACGTAAGCATATATATAAAGAAATGAAAAGGAGTTTCAAGACATATTAATGATCTTCGTTTTCATTTTGTATTAATTTTTTTTGCAAACAGATTTTCTGAAAATAACAATACAGTATAATTTCTTTTACGTTCCTATCTATTTATCCATATATATATGTATGTATGCATATTCTACAAGTTGCACGCATGCTAATATGTATAATATTATTTATTACTGTTTTTTTTCTTTTTCTGAATGATAGCAAAAACATCTTTTAATAACACATCTTCGTCTGATGAGGAAAAAAAAACAGAGAACAAAATAATAGAATCAAGTAATAAAAACATAACATTTAAAAGAAGAAAGATTAACAGAATTAATAAGAATAATGCAACTAATAACAGTCAAAAAAATGTTTTTAAAAATGTTGACATTTTGGAGAAGGGGAATATAATATTTAAAAAAAACAAATACATGAAATCGGATAATTGGAAAAAAGGTATTCGAAAGGAAGTAAGGAACTCTAAGGGAGTCTACAAAAATGAGAGGTTTGCAAGTAGCAAATTGAGAATTTCTAAATTAGACGAGTTTTCAAGTGAAGCGTTAGAAGGCAATGACGATGATAGAAGCAGTTATGAAGAAATTAATTTAACAAAAAAAAAAGAATCGAGGCATAATAATAGTAACTGTAATAGTGATATTAATAGCAATAACAGTAGCAATGACAACAGTTATTATAGCAGCTCTCAGGAAAAAGGGAGTAACCAATTTGAAAGTAACTGTATTTCAAGTCGATATGAAACATATAACAAATCGGATAGAAGAAAAAGCTCGTACCAAAAAAAACATGATAACAATAAAAAAGGAAAAGAATATTACAGCAATAATAATGACAGGATTTTAGACGAAATATGGTATACGAAAGAAGATGAATTTATTGATTCATTCTACAATATAGATAAAGATATTACCTATGAGAAAGAAAAAAAAATGATAAATAATTTCAAAACAAGATTGAATAGTGAAGGGAAAAAAGTAAATCAAAAAAATTTAGATAATAATTTATGGGAATTAAACAAATTAAAACAAGGTGGTGTTAACTCAACATATAATAAATTACAATTGGATAGAATTAATGAAGCCAACAACACTAACGAAGTGAAGAAATTTGTTTTAACAAGACATGTAACTCCATCTTTTATTGATAAGTTAAAAAGTTCAAATGAAGAATGGGCAGCAGAAGTGGGAGAAGGAACAGCGACAGCAGCAGTGATAAAAGAAGTGGAAACTGGGGGGAATGTTTCGAAAAATGTAGTTAACGAATGCAACAACGGTTCATATGACAGAAAATCCAACTCAACATCTTACTCCATTGTGGTTAAGGATGAAACATGCGATTTTGTAAAAGCAGCAAAAAAGGGAAGTGAATTTTTAAAATATTTTAAAAATGAAAATGAGAAATCTAAAGCGAGGGATAGATATTGGGAAATTGAGAGAAGCAAATTAGGAGAACTATTAAAATTGTATAAAAATAATTTAAACGACTCAACCAAAGATGGAAGTAATACAAACCTAGATATAGAAGAAGAGGAGAACTCAGAAGTTTTTGATTATAAAAAAGACAAGATGTATGGTACAATATTTAATATGGAAAGTAAAAAAAAGAAGAGTACATTACAAGATAAGGAAGATTTATTAAGATTAAAAGAATCATTACCTATTTATAAATCTAAAAAAGAATTACTAGATGCAGTATATAATAATAATATTATAATAATTGTAGGTGAAACTGGTTCAGGAAAAACAACACAGATTGTTCAATATTTGTATGAAGAAGGATATCATAAAAATGGGATAATATGCTGTACTCAACCAAGAAGAGTTGCAGCAGTCTCAGTTGCTTATCGTGTATCATACGAAATGAATGTCGAGATAGGATCATTAGTTGGTTATACTATTAGATTTGAGGATAATACTACGAAAGATACAAAAATTCGTTATGTTACTGATGGTATTTTATTAAGAGAAACATTAACTGATAAAGAATTAGATAAATATAGTGTTATAATAATGGACGAAGCTCATGAAAGATCTATTAATACAGATGTTTTATTAGGTATATTAAAAAACATCTGCCTAAAAAGAAATGATTTAAAATTATTAGTAACATCTGCTACTATTGATTCTAAAAAATTCTCTCAATTTTTTGGAAATGCACCTATATATAATATTCATGGAAGAACATTTAAAGTACATTTAGAATACTTGAGAACGCCATGTAACGATTATATAGAATGCGCTGTACAAAAGGCAATTGAAATTCATATTTCAGATAATAACTATGATAACAATTTTGGGGACATATTAATTTTTATGACCGGGCAAGAAGATATTAATGCTACATGCTACCTACTCAGTGAGAGGTTTTATGAAGTATATGAATCGTATAAGGAAGCCAAAAGCAATAAGAAAGTTACTATTAACAAGATTAGAAATATAATTAATCGTAAGAAAAGTTCCTCTGAGATGGCGCAAAAAGGGGGGGACCATAAGGTCGTCGTCGAATATAGCGGTGAACATGATAATGAAGATAGAAATGCAGATAGAGGTGAGGATAGAAGTGCTAATAGTGGAAAAGATAGCGTTGAAGAAAGAGGAAACGATTACTACAATAAGGGTATAAATGATGGAATGCATCACATATACCCATTCTACGTGTTTCCTATATATTCGCAGTTATCTAGTGAACAGCAAAGCAAAATATTTCAGAAGTACGATCTGAGAAAAATAATCGTTTCAACAAACATAGCAGAGACTTCTCTAACCTTAGATGGAATCAAATACGTGATTGATACAGGGTACTGTAAATTAAAAGTATATAACCAAAAAATAGGAATGGACGTGTTGCAAGTAACTCCTATATCTCAAGCAAATGCAAATCAAAGGTCAGGAAGAGCGGGAAGAACTGGTGCGGGTATATGTTATCGCCTTTATACTGAAAATACATTCCTATGTGATTTATATCCTAATAATATACCAGAAATACAAAGAAGTAATTTGTCTAATGTAGTATTATTATTAAAATCCTTAAATGTGCAGAATATATTTGAGTTCGATTTTATTGACACTCCCAGTAAAGAAAGTATAATAAATTCTTTACACGAATTATGGGTGTTAGGTGCTATAAATAATGAAGGTAATTTAACCGACATAGGGAAAAAAATGATACTTTTTCCACTAGACCCACCCTTATCAAAAATTGTAATTTACAGCGAAAAATTTGCGTGTACAAAAGAAACTCTAATTATTGTTAGTATGCTTTCTTCTCCTGCAATCTTTTTAGAAGCAAAAGAAAGTAATGAAGCTATTGAATCCAAAAAAGAAAAATTTACCGTACCAGAAAGTGATCATTTAACCCTCTTAAATATTTACCTACAATGGCGTGCTCATAATTATTCATATAGTTGGTGTACTAACAACTTTATACAATATAAATCCCTAAATAAGGCAAAAGAAGTGTATTCACAACTAAGTGATATAATTAAAACAGTAAATATAAAAAATGTTTCATGTAATAATAAATGGGAATGTGTAAGAAAAACTATTTGCTCAGGATATTTTCATAATGCAGCCAAATTAAAATCCTTTTCTGAATATATTAATTTAAGAACTAATGTATCTTGTCATGTCCATCCAAACTGTTCATTATATAATATTGGCTACACACCTGATTATGTCATTTATCAAGAAATTGTTTTTACAACAAAAGAATTTATGAGAAATGTTACTACAGTAGAACCCGAATGGCTGTGTGAATTGGGTCCACTTTTTTTTTATATGAAAAATTTATATTAATGAAGACATATGAAGAATTTAACATCATCCTCCTGGTTAAACTTTTGTTCGAATATTTTTATATAACTTAGTCATACATACCACAGTTAGTCGTACCACACGCAAATGAGTTATACCTTTTATAATCCATTTTGAATTTAACTCTTTATTTTTTATTTTTGAAGGCAAATAAAGTTTTCTATGAACTCTCAGTGTTACCTCTGTGTTTGTAAAGGTACACCCTATATACTTTAAATTGTTTTTAACTTTGTTAATATGATATTTGTATTGGTATTATTGTTATTATCGTTACTATTACTATTGTTGTTATTTATTTTTTTTTTTTTTTATTTATTGATTTTTCTCTTGTTTCATCCTTTTATACATTTTTTCAGTATATTTATTTTCAAAAATTCCGTTCAACTTTTTTAAAAAGGTCATATGGTTTAATTTTTTTTTTTTCATTTTATAGAAAAAACAAAAAAAATAGCAATATGTGTAATTTGTTAATTATACCTTTACGCATACGTATAAATGGGTATCAAAATATAACAAACACCATATGCTCTAAAATAAAGGATACCAAAAACTGCTCTTATGTATATTTGTGCCTATAAAACGTAAGGCAAAATTCAAAATAAAAAAACTTTGCAACGTTTTCATATTCATCTTACTTTTTGAAAAAAAAAAAAGAAAAATGGATTTCATTTTAGGGCTTTGCAGGGAGGGATTTTACCTCTATAGGGTAAAGAAGACCAATTATTTCAAATTACTTCGTGTAAACAATGTATATGTATATATATATTTTTTTATAACATGTATACGTACTACGTCGTTTTATGCTCTAATAAACAAAATTTTCTACGATAAACATGAATAACAACGAAATACATAGACTTAATTTTGCTCTGGTTCATTATGTGTTTATATGTATTTTTGTATATCTCCATTTTTAGGCTAATTTTTTAAGTACTTTTAAACTAAATATAATTTCCTCTATTAATTATACACATCCAATTAAAAAGAAACAGTAGTTTTTTCTTCCTTTTTAAAAAGTATTCCGATTAGTTTTTATTAAAAGAAAAAAAGTTAACAATTTATAGTAAAAAAAAAAAAAAAAATTATTCAAAATTACCTGTAAATGTATTAAAAAAAAAAAAAAAAATATTACATTTAACGAAGAAAAACTTGAATTAAAAAAAAAAAAATTAACGCAAGAAGAGTATTAAACACTCTCTTTTCCTTTTTATATAATATGTATTTATATTTAACATTTAATGCGTTCATCTTTCTTTGTGTTTGTTTTCTGAATAGCATTTACATTTACGTTACTTATTCCCATGCAATACATTTATATAATATAATGTGTTGTGACTTTTTATGTGTGAAGAAAATATTTTTAAGTGAACTGAAAAAATCACTATTTAGAAATTACGTATTACATATTTACACGAAAATATGAACGTATAAATGTAAATATAAGTAGTACTTGAGAATATATGAAAATTTTGCAAAAGGATGAAGTATTAATGGTGCATATATATATATATATACACGTATACAAAATACTTCTTAAAGGATTAAACTTCATTATATTCTTATATATGAATAAAGGTTAGTACAAAATGATTGAAGAAATTCATATATTAAATTAAAAAGAAACGATATTTCACGTGAACATGAACTTTCTTATATTTTATGCAGATTATTCTGGTATTGAATTTTTCGTGTTTTGTTGTTTTTTCTCATTTTTCATTTAACATTTTCAACTTTTCACTTTTCATTTTTTTTCCTTTATCACTTTTGTTCGTTACACCGTTCATACTAAAATTGCACAAATGACTGAATTTTTTTATATTATATTCAAAAAAAATATTTAGTCAATGGATACGGATGTAGATGATAATTCATTAAAATTTTTTAGTATAAACAACAAATATGAAGATCACATAAAAAATAAAAATTCCAAAGAAAAGAGAAATGATGCTTCCAGTAAAAAGAGAAATAATTACGCGAACAAGGGTAACATAAATGACGGGAATGAAGTAATTGATAATTCGTGTGAGAGCTTCGTAACCATATCAGACGAAAGTTCGTGCGCAAGCTCCATCTATCAAAATCATTTTTATGATGATGATGATGATAATGCAAATGATGATAATAATAATTATAATAATGATGACGATCAAAATGTTGATCGCAATCATGACCATAATTACAGTTCTATAAATGGACGCAGTAAAATAAATTACGGTTTTCATTATAGAAATTCAAACAGCTTTTCTGATTATTCCTTATCAGATGACGAATACGCAAATTATATAGATAAAAAAGAAAAATTTGTAAATAAAATTTTGAATCAAAATAACTACATATATTATGAGGACGAGGATGGAGATGGAGACGAAGATGGAGATGAAGATGAAGACGAAGACTACTTGTATCAAATCAAAGCTACTGATGAAATACAGAATGTACCAAAAACTGCAGGAGGGAAAAATAAATGGAGAAATTTGTTTACCTTTAATAAAAACACTAATGCAGCATCTTCAAAAGGAAAGAATAAAACTTCAGAACAAAGAGCACAACGAGAACAGTTCCTAAATGACAAAAAAGAGTATAACAATATGTCTAGTCTAAACCGTAAAAGTACTAGTGCCCCAAAATCTTCTGATAAGGATAATGGTAATAAGGATAATGGTAATAATGATGATGATAATAATGATTATGATAATAATGATGACGAAGATGATCTATACTCTGTTATAAGTGGGATGGAAGGTGATAACGGACCATTTGTTGCTGGTGATAAAAATGACAGCGGTGATATTATGAACAACTTAAACAATAATGCTATTAATTTAGATATTGACAATAATTCTAATAAAGATAGCAATGTTAATAGTGCTAGTAATGTTAATAACGCTAATGCTGATAATACTGATAATACTGATAATAATGATAATAATGATAATAATGATAATAATGATAATAATGATAATTATGATAATAATGATAATTATGATAATAATGATAATTATGATAATAATGATAATAATAAAAATAATGCTAATACTGATAATAATGACAATAATGACAATAATGATAATACTGTTAATAATAATAATACTGATAATCATGATAATAGTGCTAATAATGATGATAGTTACAACAATGACAAAGGTATAAGTTCTAATCCTGATAATAATATCAAAAATAAAGAACAAAAGGAAAAAGTTGGTGGTGATACTATTTCCAAATCTGGAAATTTAGATAAAAGGATTAAATTTCTTGATGAAAAAAATTACATAGAAAGTACCAAACATGTGAGGCAATTCAGACAGACAGAACAACAAAAAAAAAAAAATGCAAATAATTTGGTATCTAATGCAGATGAAAAAAAAAAACAGAAAAAAAAGAAGGATAAGCAGCACAGTTACACAACAAACAATTATGAATTTAAAAAACTTGTGACATCTACCATTAATCTTTGCCATCCCAAAATAAAAAGTGCTAATAACACCGAAGATATTTTAAGTAACATGGAAAAAATAGCGCGAATTGTTATAACTGACGATAAAAATGAAAGTTTGACTAAAGAGAAAGGAGATAATACCAGTGGCTTATACGATGAGGTAGACAATATTTTAGATGATAGAAATAAATTTTATATGGAAAAAAGAGATAAGTATATTTTGAGTAAAGGTAATGATACTAGTACTATAATGAATAATATAATAGTGGAAAGTATGAAAAAAAAAAATAAGGAGATTTTATGTAATGAAAAATTGAGAAATGGGAATAATAACAATTATGACTTAGCATATTCTGAGCAAGAAAAAATAAATGAACACCTCCAACATTTTGTATACTATTTAAATAATGATATGATTAAATTAAATGATAATATTTTAAAATTACACAGTGGTGGATCAGATTATGCTCAAAGAAAAGTTTGTACGACAAATATTATAAACCTTGTACCACAGTTACATAATATATATGAAAATGAAAACTTATGCTATATTAAGGATTCTCCATATTTTAGTGAAATATATAAAATTGTACCAGAATGGAAAAACTCTTTTGAATTGTTAAATAAGAAAGCACACGATGATACAGAAGATATGAAGAAAATTTTAAAAAGGATAGAAATTATCAAAAATGATTTAGATGAATTAAATAAAGATTTAACTGAAGATAGAAAAGAATTTGAGAATATAAAATTTGAAACAGTTCAACATGAATCTATGATTGCAGCATACGAAAAGAAAAGCAAAATGCATATCAAAGGGATATTAAAAATGGATAATATGTCTATCAAGTTGAAAAAAATTCATAACATTGGTACTAACAATTTAAATAATTTTTCCGTATCTGAAAATGTGAATAGGCTATTAAAATGCATAGACAATACATTAACAGATCCTTCACAAATTTTCGCGGAAGATAAAGGTATGGATATATTACGATTTCAACAGGCAGACAGTGCATTTAATTATTTAACAAATACAGATGATGAATCATGTTTTATTATGAACTTATTAAAAGAAGAGTTAAAAGACATGATTTTAGAAAAAAAAGAACAGTTACAAAATATAATTAAAAAGACAACATTGTACAATACTTTTAACAAAAATACATATAAAGATCATATAATGAATGTTTTGAATAAACAGAGTATCCTTATTAATCAGATCAAATGTAATATACAGTCTAATGTACTTTTATTATTTGAAATGTACGAAAAATTTATACAAAAAAATATGAAAACAATAAAAATTTCAGATACTCATGTGAAGGATTATATTAATGAAAATATTAAAAAATCATATATGATTAAATCATATAATGCCACCAAAAAAAATGCGTCCAAATATTTTAGTTGTGTTAATTTTACCAGAAATAAACCAATAATTCATCCTTTTTTTATTCATTATTGTTTAGGGGAAAAATTTGTACATCATTTTATTACATTTGTTTTAGATCCCTTATCTGAAGAAAATCAAAAAAATTTCATGCAATATTGTTCTGTACCAGGATTTAACTCTTTTTTATTTACAGAAAAAATTGTTAAATTGTATAGACAGGAAGAGCAATTTACAAAGATTGATACATCCTACGACTTTTCATCAGCATATTCTAGAATTATCTTACCAGATGTTTTGGATCCATCTGATTCAACCAATATATCCGTTATGAATCAAAATTTTGAAATAATGAATGAAGAAAATCAGTATCTAATTGCTTTAAAAAATTCATCAGATTGTTGTTTTAAGTCTATTTTAGAAAATAATGAATATGATAATAATTACTCTTGCATACAATCAAGTAATGATTTTAACTTGATACAGTATATACCTGATTCAATAACACATATGTCAAATTGTTCAGCATATAAAAATTATGGGAACATTAACAATAATTCATATGCTATGTTAGGAATGACAAATTACAGCAATATGAACCAACTGAATAACACACCATCATTCACTAATAATATGTTAACAATGAATAGAAATCCTCTGTTCAGTAATAATAATTCTGGTAGTATATTTAATCAGAATAGCAGTAATATATTTGCAAATAACATAACGGGAGGTAGCATGTTTGGAGCTGTTAATACAAACAGTGCTATAAATACGATGAATAATAATAACAACTCTCTAAGTAAATGTTTTAACTTTTTTGGAAATACTGTTGGTAGTTCATCTAGTATGTTCAGCAGTAATTTAGGTTCCAACAATCCTAACAGTATATTTGGAAATAACGTACAAAATAATTTAATTGGTTGTAGTGGTAGCGCATTGAACAATCTTTTTAGCGGTAGTAATAAAAACAACAGTGCAGGTAGCGCGTTGAACCAAAATAATGTTAACATATTTGGTAATAATACAACGGGAGGTAGCATGTTTGGAGCTGTTAATACAAACAGTGCTACTACTACCATGAATAATAATAATAATAAGAATGCCTTAGGTAGCTCTTCTAATTTTTTTGGAAACACTGTTGGTAGTTCATCTAGTATGTTCAACAGTAATGTAGGTTCCAACAATCCTAACAGTATATTTGGAAATAATGTACAAAATAATTTAATTGGTAGTAGTTCGAGGGGAATGAATAGCCTATTTAGCGGTAATAATAATATGAATAGAAATAACTTATTTAATAGCAATAACAACAGTAATAACAATAACAGCAATATGTTAAGCATGTCAAATAATTTGCTAACAACTAATGCACAAATGGATAATGTTGGATTTGCTAATAATAATAATAATCGGAACATTTTAAATACTTCCATCAATAGCAGCACTAGTTCACTTTTTAATAAAAATTCGTTAAATACATCTTCTAATAATATTTTTAATAATAGTAATACTTCTGGCAGCATAAATAACAGCCCCAATAGCACGTTTTCCGCTTACAACAATTCAACAAACACGAATTCCAGTATTTTTTCAAATAATAATAATAATAATGCCTACGGATCAAATTTTACCAACAGTAATACTTTTACAGGATTTAAGGATAACATGTTTTCAACAGCATCTGGAAGAAACGAAGGAACGAATTATAGCTTATTTTCACAAAATAACGATAGTATGAATAATAGAGCACAAAATAACATGTTTTGTACTGGTGGCAATACTAATAATAATTCGATGGATTCGATGAATCCGAATAACACTAATGCTGCTTATGGGAATAAATACAACTACGGAATGTCAAGTAATAATAGTACCACAAACAGCAGTTTGATTAACAGAGGTATTGGATACAACAACCAATCATCTGTTTTTAACGGGAACAGTAGTTATAATAACTTATTAAGTAATACCAATGATAACAGGATTATTAAAAATAGTAATAACATTAGTAATAACATTAGTAATAGCATTAGTAATAGCAATAATGCCTTTTCTTCAAATAACAAATATCCTAACCTCTTTTCAAGCAGTGGTGCATTAGGAAGTAGTGCAAATAATACATCGAAAGACAGTCTATTTGGTATGAGTTCAAACAATTTATCAAGTAATAATAAGAGTGGTTTATTTAATAATTCAAGTAGCATGTCAGGGAATAGTTTATTTAATAATAATTTATCCTACAGTAATAATAGTTTATATAATTCGAAGAACAATTTATTAAGCTTAAACAATAATAACCAGTTCAGATCAAATGCAAGTGGTATGTTAGGCAATAACACCAATCATGTTAGCGGAGGTAATAGTAACATGTTATTATCAAACAGTAACATTTTAAATAATAACAACAAATCATCATTTATGTTTTCAAATGATAATAAAGATACACGTAATGCTTATGATAGTAATAAGTTCTTTCAAGATACAACCAGTAGTTTTAATTCAACTTCAAAAAATGGCATGACATCAAACCTTTCGAATAACTTGTTTCAGAAAAATACCTTTTCATCAGTGAACCAAAATAAAGGGCCTATGTCAAATTTTAATTCATCTTCTCAGAATAATTTTTATTTATTAAATAATAATAATAATAATAATAATAACAGTAATAATGTTAACAATAACAATAACAACTTTCAGCAAGGAAATTCATCCAATTTTCCTTCTATTTTTAAATCATCAAATAATAACACAATATTTTCAAGATAACATTTTAGTGACTAGTTTAAAATGTCAAATGGAGCAAGGCCCTCGAAGGTTATTTATTTTATTATCCCTAAGCTGAAGAATGGAAACACATGAATACATTGTCTATGTACTCATTTTTATACGTATGTACTTGTACATGTGCACACATTTTTTTTTAAAACCGCGTAAATGTATAAAAACGTACATTTATTTTTGTTTGAAAGGGAATGCGATTTTAATGGTATTTGGAAGATTAGTTAAATAAAACTTGTTATAATGAACATTGTTAACATCTCAACACATTTAAGAGAATATTTCTCCGCAACTCTGTTACTTTGTGTTCCCCATTATTATACTCTGTTACAATATGTCTCACTATAATTACTGTTTATTTTCATTTTCTTTTTTTGTGAAAAGGAAAAATAATAAAAAAAATAAATTCAACCATTATTAATATTCACATGAATTAGCTTAAATTATATATATTTTTTAATGACTTTTTAAAAATTGAAGACAGCACTTCGCGTCTTATTCAAATATTTTTACCTTTTTTTTTTCATTTTTTTTTTTTTTTTAATTTTCCTTATTCTTTTATCATTTGTTCATATTCCCTTTCATCAAAACGGTCAACGTACATTTTTGCGTAAAATGAAGTCATTAAAAATATTTATTCTTATATACATTGTATATGATAAAAGAATAACTGCAATTTTTTAATAATTTATTTTCAACAACAGCTTAAACAAAAAAAAGTACTGCGTAGTTTTTTTTTTTTTAAAAAAACATTTCACAGTGTGATATCATAAAAAGAAAATATTTAAGACGAAATGAAAAAACATAGGAAAATAGAACGCAAGAATAGGCAGTTCAAATTTCGGAAAAACATGCAAACAAAATGAAGCATAGGTAGACCTAAACCCACTAAATCACATAGACATTGACAAAAGAAACAGCAAAAAAATGAAAAGCTAAACGGATGATAAAAGAGCAGCTAAACAGATTACTATATTAATGCTATACTATTGCTATACTACTGCTAAATAGGCATTTAAATAGTATAACTTTTTACCAGATTTGTAATACGATAAACACGAATGTGTGCTCATCGCGCACATCTCATTATTTAGCATTGGCGCAAACATCAGTCCACACAAATATCACTAAAGATGGAGTACTTGTTATAATACAACTTTTCAATGCTCTTTGCCGTATTGTAGTCCCCAAATATTTTCAAAAGCAAAGAAGAGCATTCAATTAATTTTTTTACAAAATCCTGATCGAATTGATCTATTTCTTGGTTTGCCCAAAAGATAGAGGCCTTTTGTAAATTATCTAAAATTTCTATATTTTTAATTTTTTTTTCAAAAACGTCCATCCAGAATGTAGTAATAATATGAATAATACCTTCAATATCTAATTCATTTTTTCCTTTTGATTTTTCCCAAATATTGCTTTTGGGGATTTTACTATCTACTAGCCATCTATTACCATATTCTAAATCTAAAATTTTTTCAATGATGGGTGTTAAATGTGTGCATAACATATGAAATATGTTTAATATAATATCTAGTATAACATACTCATTATTAATATATATATCGCTTTGCATGTTCATCAATAAAGAATGAATTAAATTAGAAGGATATATTCTTCTGTTATTTTCATCAATCTTTAATTTAAGTATAACATCATCATTAATATTATGACTACTTAATAAACTGTGGGCATTTATAATAATATTTTCACTAGAGTTGTACAAATTACGATATATTATATTTCCAATGTTCCATGATATATACAAATAGGAATTTATTGGAATATTATTTGAATAATTATTACCATGCATATAACAAAAAAAATTACGTGCTGCGGTAATATTAATATTTGTGAAAGTATTTTTCCTACTTATACACAAACTATTGGATGTAGCATTTCTTTTTTTTAACAAATAAAAGTTTTTATCTTGTATATTTCTTCTAAAATCTTCATGATTTAGATAAATTAGGGCATTACTATCTATATTACGCACTTTCCTATTATTTTTTAAACTAATTAAATTATCTGCCATTTTTGCCTTGTCCATATTATATGACTTATTTATCATTTCTTCTACAGCATTAGAATATAAGGATAGTGAATTATTAGTTTTCAAAAAATTCAAAAAATTCGAGAAGCATTTCTGATCTCTTGTATCATCCTCATCATAATCATATTCCATTGATCTAAAGTCAGCTGGGTTTATCAAATCTTCATTTGAATTATTTTCCTGTGATGCATTATTTTGAAGGTATAGACAAAATTGCCTTATTACATTTATACTACACTGATAAATAATATTCATATTCGGATCTATATTATCTTTATTAATACTATATTTATTAATAATATTAACTGTTAAAGCCCTACAATCTAATAGTTTAATAGGTGGATAATAGTAATATTCTAAGATATGAAATACGGCTGTACATTCATTAAAAATTTCCACATTTTTAATAATAGTGTATTTAGAAGTATTCTTAATATTACATTTTATTTTGGAATTCACACTATTGATGTCCCAAAATATATTTAAATAACATGACTCGTTCATAAAATTATATTTACAAAAACCGTTGATACTTGAAAACATACCATCACTGTTACAACCAAATTCGCTACAACGTAAAGGGGATATTTTTTCACTCGGCAATTCTACCCAATTTCCTTCTGTTAATACAGCTGATTTTATCCCTTTACTATCAGACAAATTTAAAGTTTGTCTAGTGAAATTTATAATTATAATATACAAAGACTTATGTGCCTTCCTCAATCTCTTTTTCCATTCATAATTTTTTATGTTTATTATAAAGCTTAATGGCAAATTTTCCATTATGTCTTCATTTCTGTAAGTGCTATATAACAGCTTATCGTTTAACAGTGCCTCCTCCTCCTCATAATCATCATTGTTATTACTATTATTGGTACTATTATTATTATTATTATCATTTAAATTATAATTATTATTGTCACCTTTTTTTTTTTTATCATTGTGTTTCATGGAATTACTCAAATTTATCCTTTTTAGTTTTTCCTTTTCTTCTATGCTTCTGATATGTAGTATTTTTAATAATCCTTTTTTCAGTTTTTTCTTGTGATATTCTATAAATCTTCTCCCTTCATCTGTTTCTAAAATGTTTATATAAAATTTACTGTTATATGTGTTATCAAAACTATGTTTTACTATAAAATAGTTTTGTTGAGACAATATCTGTTTCTTATCATTCTTAATATTCATGCCTAAGACAGCAGAAGCCGTATTATCGCCTAATAAAGGAATATCAAAACGTGCATTCAAAATATATTCTTCATTATTTATTACAACACAATATTGTAAAATTCCATAAAAATTTCCCATAGTTTTTGTAAATTTAGCTATGCATTTCTCTTCCTTCTTATCTTTTAAACATTCCGGTGGATTAAGTAACCATATACCATGTTTAACTGAATGCATATATCTATAAAACGCACAACTTGTTCCGTTCAATATCCTTATTTCACATTCTCTGTTTTCCATCCTATTTTTATTCCTTTATATTCTTTTTTGTCCCTTTTTTTTTTTTTTTTGTGTTATATTCCTTTTTACTTCTTTTTATTCCTTTTTTTCCTTTTTTATCTATTTCTTTTCTTCCTTTCTTTTTTTATCTTTTTTTTATTTAATTGTTATATTTTGTTCATTTAACTAAATAGGCCTTACTATTTTTGCAGTTAAGATTTATTCACCTTCATTCCCATATTAATACTTTACGTATTTCTCCTTTTATATTGGATGTGTTTATTTCTTTTCATATTATCAAAATGCAAACATAATCGCACATATACAATACATGTATATTTGATAATTGTCTGCTTTTTGCCTTCAATGTTTTCACAAAACGAAATTTGAACTTCTATTCAACGTGCTAAATATTTGAAAATAACTTTTTACTTGTTATGCTTTTCTTCTTTTTCTTTCTTAAATTTCTATTTAATGTGTATGTATATACAAATATACACTGCTTGTACAAGTTTATGCATATTTATACATGTATTCACTACTTTTACAAGTTTATGCAAAATTTGTACATATATACTGCTTGTAAACGTTTAAGCATATTTATACACATATATATATATATATATATATATATATATATATATACTGCATGTACAAGTTTACACATTCATGTTCATATATTCGACGCGCAAATTCGTTTAATCCGATCTTCTCTTTTTTTCCCCTTCTTTTGTGTTCAATTTCTCTTTTCGTGAAAACACGAAAGCACGTTTTTTTTCCTGAAGGCACAATAAATATATACACACATACATAAATGAATAAATATATATATTTACATATATATATATAAAGACTTCTTTTTATTTTTTTTCTTGAAATTATTTAAACTTTGTTTTGCTTCGTTATAACTGTCCTATTGACATATACACAAGTTCATGTATTTTTTTTTAATGTGTATACTTTCTCATTCTCTAAATTCATTCTTTCTTCCTTTCTATCCCCCCTTTTTTTTTTTTTTTTTTTTTTCTTTAACCTAATATGTGCTTATATATCTTTTCCAATATCAAATATATACAAGTTTTATTACCTTTTATTTACTAACATTTTAATATTCTATATATATTTCTGTCATCAATTCGTTTAATACTTACTGATTAATTAATGTACTAATTCACGTTTACTCCATTAATAATTTATAGTTTTGTTATTTTTCTTTACCTTTTTTCGTAACTTTGACGTTATGCAAATGTATAAATCGTTTGATTCTATACATCAAGTAATTTTTTGAAAATATGTAAAAGAAGCTTACAAGTTGCATACAATCATTTTAAGTATATAGTGCTTTAAACTTGAAGTTATTCCATATGGTACTAACTGGATAAAAACAAAAGAATAAAAATTATCACCTTCGCAAAAAATCTATTTGCAATTTTATAGGTAATTTTAAACATACAGATTCAAGATATAGTATAAAAAATTTAAGGTAATGTATTTTTTTCAATTTTAAATATAAAAAATTATAGGAGGCGTACTTAAATCTTGAATATTATTAGTCAAAATGAGTATATAGCTGTTTACATTTAAATACCACAAGTTTTGAGAAAAAACATAGAACATGCTTACTGTCATGAATATATGCATAATTACATGCACACATATATATATATACATAACGTCTAGGTGCCTTTTAAGCCCGGTGAGAAAAAATTAAATACATTTTTTCAAAAAGTACTTTTCTACAAAAATTTTTCTTATATGGTATACCTTATATAAATACAAAAATGAAAAAAAGAACAAGGTATATTTTCCTTTTTTGTAATAACAATTGTATACAAGTAGTACAGGTGTTGTATTTGCTTCATGCATTTAGTAAGAGAAAGATTTAGCAGGCCTTTATATTTTTCCACCTTATTGAATATAATAACATTTCAAAAGAAAATATCACATTGAACGCTTTTTTTGAAAAACAAATAAGGGAAATAAAACTTTAATATTTAAATAAAAATATTATAATCATATTATCACGGTGTATTTTTGAAAAAAATTACTTTAATGTGTAAATAGCGCTGTTTTTATTAATGTACATTGCAACCTTGTATCAAAGTGAAACACCAAAATTTTTAAAAGCAAAATAAACGTACGCGTACATATATATACGTACATGCACACATGTACATTGTATTATATATACTTACACAAATAAATAAATTCACATAACATTCCTTTTCATGTGCAGTTTTCCAATTTCTTACAAGTAACCTTGTTTCTTTTAAATAACTCAGCACATTCCTTTTTCCTTTATAATTTCTTCATAAAACGAAAAAGAAAAGAGAGTGTATATACCTATTTGCAATTTCTCCTTAATTTAATGTAACAGTTGTTATTTATATTCCTTTTTAAATTTACACGTTTTTATCTTTTCGTTAACGCAAAGCGGGCACAAAGATTAAACATTATGATATTTAAATTACATTTAAAAAAAAATGTATAATGCGTTATATATAATAAAGTTTCTAAATCATTTATAAAAAGGAAAATTAGTAATAATCAATAAATTCAACAATGATTTTATATTTTTCTATAATGTTCTAAAATTAAAAAATATTGTTTGCTTTATTTATTTATATTAACATAAATTTTTCTTATATGTATGCCATATGATTTTGTATATATATATATATATATATATTACTAAGATCATAATAAAAAGATATGCAGAAAAAAAAAAAAAAAAAGATGAAATACATAAAAAAGAAAAAAAAGCTGTAAAACATAATGAATTACATCGTAGCATAAAAAATAAAAAGAAAGCAAAACAAAAGGTATATATGTTTACATATATATTTTATTTTTTTTTACTTAACCACACTGCAAAAAATGAATGTTTCAAAAATTACACACATAAATCTATGTATATAAGAACGTATTAATGTATTATGCGATTAATGTATACATTTTATATTTCAAGCATACCTTGTACAATTTATCTTTTTTATTTTTTTTTTTATTTTGCACTTAATTTATATAACCATGCCTTAAATACGACGTCATCCTTTGTTTAAGGTTGACGTTTGAGCATTTCCATAGTGTGCATCCATAGCTCCCCATGCACATACGTATATATTATGTATATATGTGTAATTATATATATATACACATGAAGACACGTATACAGGTATAGATATATACTAATAAGCGCACGTGCATTCCAGCTTGTACTTCTCTTTTCGATATATTTTTCCAGGGTGTAAATGTTCGTAAAAAAAAAAAAAAAAAAAAGCCAACAATGGGTTTATCAAACTAAATGCTTTTCTTTATATGATTTAGTTTTGGTATATTATCGAATAAATATTTTGCTTGCTCTTTTATGTCAACATAATATGGGTGAACAATTTTACGTATCTTTGTTATATATACATTATTAATATAATTATATAAGAATATTGCCCACGTTAATAAATAAAATAAAACGCTAAAATTTACAAATGACAAAAAGTTTCCAATCGAATATATTATAATAATAAGAGTTACATTTTCCATTCTGTTCGTCCACAATAGGTATTTTCTTATTAATGTTAATTTATCATTTATAAAATCATATAAAAACACTATTAATCCTTCTATTAATTCTTTTGATACAATTTCTAATTTATCAGTCTCCTTATAATCTGAAATCTTATGTACTTGTAAAAACACAAGAAGTCCACTTAATAAAAGTAACAAAATGGATAAGGTACATAAAACTTGTAAAAAAGTTTGATTGAAAATGTATAGTAATATATACAACGCATTTATCGATGAAAATATCGATACGTTTACAATATTCTTTGAGTTCAAATTCATTTTCTCAAAATAAAAAATATGTAAAAATTAAAAATGGATGAAAATACTTTGCCCCTTAGTAGTACGCTTATATATATATATTATATGGAATTTCTGTTAAAAAGAAAGTTTTAAAAATAAAAAAAAACAAATGTAATTCACTAAAAACAAATAATACTGCGAAAGTAAAATTTCTTCCTAAAATAATAATTAAATAAAGAAAATTTGTTTTGCATTATACTTGTTGCGCATATTTTTTTTTTCTTTTCGTTAATATTAGCATTACATTTCATTACATCATTTTAAAGGAGTAATATTGTTAAAATATAAAAAAAAAATTAATATAAATAATGTTAATAGTAATAAAATATAAATGATAAGCAAATATATTCAAAAAAAAATACAAAATGGGATGGTCACGGAAGCATAATTTTTTAGTGCTAATACGTATCATATTATTTTTATTTATTATTTTTTTTTTTTTTAAATATATTCGTTATAAGTTATTATATAATTATGCACATATAGCACTAAAAAAATATAGATTTTTATTTTGAAAAAAATTGTTTTTAAAACAAACTTGTCGCACTTAATGAAATGTTTTCATTATTATTAAAAAAAATCACAGTATTCTTCAGAGAAAAATATTATTTATTTTATATTTTTTTTAATTTTTTACCATGAACTAATTCCTTTGTGCAAACGCAGGGGTGTAAATTAGTATTAAATATTTTTATCATATATCAAAGAGGGTGTAATATCAAAAGAAAAATTTTGCCTAATTATTTATTTATATTACACACCTATAGGAAAAATTTAAATTACTACACCATTATTTTCATTACAGAAAACTTTATTTTCAATAAATAGTACAAGTTCGAAAAATTGATATAGGAACTTTCTAAAAATAATAATAAAAACGTAAAAAAATAGGGAAAAAGGGGGAATAAAAGTAAACAAAAAAAAAGAACAAATATATACATATCTTTAACAGAGTATATAACAGTTTTTTTTTCTTTTCCTCTAAATAGGTTTTAACATATGCAGTTAAACGTTATACATCTTAATATGATGAACATTATGCGATGTATGTGAACATGGTATTATTATTTTTATGAAAGTTTTATTTGGTATATATTCTTAATGAATGCAATGCATTATGTAGTTTAATAAATAATTTACCAAATAACAGATTATGATTTATAATGCTATTATATTTGTATATTCACTTTTTTAAACATAAAGGGTATTTTCTTTTCAGTGTTTTACACCATCAAATTACATACTCTAGTAATTATGCAGACATATTCTATAAGAGCCAAATATACCGCCGATCGTGGAATTATACATAGACTAAATAACTGTGTTTTTTAATGTATGCATTTTTATACATATATTATGCACCTGCGCACACAAACTTATATATTTAATAAAAAACAAAAAGCCTTTTTCTAGGTAAATATTACTTTTTATAACGATACTCCTATTAATAATATTTACACAGTGAAAACTGTTATTATATAAATATATTGATAAAACAAGTATTTGACAAATAATAAATGAAAAAAGAAAAAGAAAAAGAAAAAGAAAGAAGAAGAAAGAAAATAAGAAAAATAAAGAAGTGTATGTTCCAAATGATTAAAATGCGAAAAAAAGAAAAAAAAAATTTATATACATTTTACCATTAAAATTGTGACATTTCGTCTTTCATTATTGTAATTAAAATATATATATATTAATTAAAAAAGTACAAATTACAAATTCAAAATGAATCGAAATTAAAGCAGAATGAATTCATCAGTAAATTTTACATAATAATATATAAATAATATTATATATATATGAATATGTATGAATTTTTATACGTACACACTTTTTGCTATTTTTTATATCTAACACTAAACTTTTTTTTTCTGCTTTTGTGCACTTATCTACGATAAGAACATAATACAGAAAAATTATTCTTGTTCATATATTATATGAACTAAACTTTTAAAAACCTTCAACTGAGTAAAATTTTTTTATTTTTACATCTTGTTCATTTAAATCACAGAAGTCTAAAGTTGTGTTCTGGTTATCATTTTCTAAAATTATTGTTTCATTATTATTAGTGTTATCATCGGTATCCTAATTTAAAAAAAAAAATTAGTAAAAATTCGAATAAGTTTGTCCAGTTTTTGTTTCTTGTAAAGAGAAGTAAGAGGAACCATTTCAAAAGATATCCTTCCTCTTTTCTCTTTTTGTGCTTTTAGTACTTATTTTATTTTATTTTTTTATTTCATTACGAAATTTTTGATTCTGAATTCTCTCATTCGCATTCTTTCATTATGATTGTGCTCTACAATATTCGCTGAAATCAAATGAACAAGCATGAGTAAGGGTATGTATTTGAAGTGGCCAATTCACTGCTCATGCAGCTTTTTACACACATCATGTATATACGTATGTGTACATGTATATATATATATATATATATATGCGTGGGCAATGGCATGTGCATAGGAAAGTCCGTATGCGCGTATATGTGTATCCGGCACATTTATGAAATTTTTTTTACTGAAAGAGATTGGGCTTTCCGTATACGCCTTAATATTTGCTGGTGAAGGAAAATAATGGAAAAACATTGGGCGATTTTTTCTATGTAGCATTTTTATTCTTATTCCAATAGGTTCTTCATTTGGTCTAAATAAAATAAAGATGAAGTGGTATGATGAGTGTTTGGGCAGTAATTTATTTAGGTTCTTATTGTTTAACTTTATTTTATATTTCTTCATATATTGCATTTTTTCTTTTTCTCTATTTTGATGTATGTCCATTTTCCGTGTACTCGTCCATTTCCTTTGAAGTAAAATCCTCGCTAGCAAGGGAAGTCTCTGAGCTGCTATATTCAGAATCACTGCGTGAATCTGAAATTTTTGGTGCAATATTAAAGCAATAAAAGGAATAAGTGAATGTACGCATAAGTATATTTTTACATTTAATTATAAAGTTTATTAATATACACATTAGAGTGAACATATTAACATATGTGCGTATATCATATACAATTTTTACTTATATTGAAATCTTCATCATCCATATATATAGAATCAAGATAGTCGTTATAATTTAACCATAAATTTAACACATTAACTAAGGTAATGAAGGAAAAACAGAAAGAAAAGAAAAAAAAATTACTAATAATTTTCTTCAAAAAAACTATACTTCTTTCTTTTCTTTTATTTATTTATTATTTTTTTTTTTTTTTTTTTTTTGCTGCACCTGTTTCTTGATCTATTTCTTGAATGCTTTTTTCGTTTTGTCTTTTTAATTCTCTAAAGGTGTTATGATGTTGTTCATTTTTTTCGACAAGTTTCTTTATTTGCCTCAGTTCTTCCTCTATTATTTTCACTGGTTCCCGGTATCTAACAGAAACATAAACAAACAATTAAATACAAAAAAAAAAAAAAAAAAGAGGAAGCAAAAATTTAAACTATATGATAAATAAGTATAGTTTAAAATGGAATACTGCAAAATAAAATTTTCTAATTTTTACGATATTATTGTGGTGATTAAAATTTTAAGACCAATCAGCACAAAAGTCTAAAAGAAAAAAAAAAAAGAAGATATAAAACAAATAAAATTAAAGTAGTATTAATCAATAAAAATAAAGATAAATAGACAATTTTTAATAATTATGAAAAGATATAAAATGAATTTGTGCAATAATGTATGAACATATGTACGCGTATAGAATATCCAATAAATTTCAAGTTCATTTTTTTTTTTTTTTTTTTTAAATCCTTTTTACGTATCTTATTCCTTTCACTGAATAATTAACTAAATTCTCGTTAACTCTCAGGAGCACGTATTTTTTAATGAGAGTAATTATTTTTTTGAAGATGAGTTCGGTTATACAACAAATAATCACACCTAAGGGGAATATGTGTTTTGGCACAAAAATACAGAGTGAGTCATATACATATATATATATATATGCATATAAGCACATACATGGACGCATATACGTACGCACACAAATTTATATATATATATATATGTATAAATACATATATTGTCCTATTTCCTTTTTATGAACTGTCCGTTCAATAAGGTTTTCATTCTTTTCTTACAAAAAATAATTTTCCTCCTACAGGTATGCACATTACTGCGTGAAGTTATAAGTAGAACTAGTAATGCGATGAACAGATATATTACAATCAGCTTAAATCCCCTCACAAACTCTACAATATTTTTTAAAAAATAACCATTTTAATATAGTTATATGCAAAAGGGTATTTAATGTTTTTTTTTTTTTTATTATTGTTTACTAGTAATAGATTCATGATGATATTTTATTTTTAATAAAATTTGTATAATCTCGCTGAAGTCATTTTTAAGGCCTTGTAAAAAACTGTCAAATCTAAACAAGCAAAGCAAAAAAAAAAAAAAAAAAAAAAAAAAATACAGTAAAAAACAAAGAAGAATAAGAGTAGGGATTATAAAGCAAAATATTAATATTTCTATACGTCTAAATATGCTCATACATTATGTATAAACAATTATATATGTTTTTCACTTACCTGTTTGTGTTTTCTATTTGTTTTACTTGAGCGTGTTCTATTAATTTCATGTTTTCTAAATTCGTTGTCATCTGTTTGGTTATGTATAGAGAGGTTTCTGCTAGCCTGTTAATCTTTCTCATTTTATTTTTAATGAAAAAGGTAAAAATGAAGGGGGGGAGAAATTAAACGTTCGTCTGAATAGACATGCGTATATATACATTCATATACATGCATATAAACACATATATATATACGTATACATCCATGTGTATATGCGAAGGTGCAAGTGCATCCGCTTAAGTTTATTTTAGAAAAGCCTTACATTTTCTTCTGTTCGTTTGTTCCACTCAATGGATTGTATATAAAAACAAATATCATCGATATGGTTTAACTCAGCGTGATAAATTTGAAAAGCAGTATCGGACATGTTGTTAGTGGATGTGCAATTTGTTATAATTTTATATTTTAAATTTTCACATAATTTTTTTTTTATATTGGCATTTTCATCGAATATGCTTTCCCGTGGCACAAAAGTATTATAGTCATAGTTATTCTTATCATAAGTATATACTTCCCCTTTACTTGAACTTATATATGAGTTTTCTCTTTTATTGTTTGGGTAGACTTTATACTCTTCTTTGTTATCATTAATAGAACATGGATTCTCTATTCTTTCAATTTTTCTTAATTCATCTAAACTTAACGTTTTAGCAAAATGCACATTTTGAAATTGATCAAATAAATTGTTATTATATAAATATATTTGTAATTTGTTTAACTTTTTTGTATTTAATTCACAACCAATTTTTTCATCTGGAAATTTTCTTGTTGATTTAACAAAAATACATTTCGTTTTAGCTAAGGCTAGTAATGATTTATTATTTTCGTTTATTTCATTACAGTTGTACATATTTAAATTATTTAGCTGATCTAGTACATATTCATAACATTTTATTTCCTGTACATATATGTTATCTTGATTGTCTTCATTCTCTTCACTATATCCACTCCCTTCATTTTCTGCGTAGTTCTTATTTCTCTTTTTTTTCTTTTGATATTCTTCTTCAGCCTTTCTTTTCGCTTTCAATATTTCATCAAATGCTTCTTTCCCTCTTTTAACCCTTTCTACCAATAGCTCTGTGTTACTAGCATATTTGAACTTATATTCTTTACATATTCTTAATTGGATAACTATTATAATAACTAGATAGAAATATATCATAATGGTATTTTATTCAACTAAGTATGATATTTTTTTGAAGGTCTGTGAATGCTGTCTATTCCTAAAATGAAGGTGGATGTGCATATATATATCCACATATGTATGTATATGTATATGCATAAATGGATGTACATGTGTATATATAGCATGTTTTTCTTTTTCTTTTTCTTTTTCTACACATATAATTTATAGCAGATATTTATTGCCTTTTCAAAGTTACAAAAGTAAAGGCACATAAATGTACACATATATATAAATATATACCTATGTATGCTTTATTTTTCCATGTGCAGACGTGCAAGAAAAGCGCTATATTTTTATTTCAGAAATTTCCCTGTTTCAAATTTATTTCTTATGGGTCCTCGTTATACTTTGTCAGTTAAAATAGTATTTCTTTGGAGAAACTAAAATAAATTTTTGCGACATTTATCACAAAATTACATTGTTGTTCTCATAAGAATTGTAAATATCATATTCAAGAGTAGGTATTTTTAAAATTTCCTATTCCTTTTTAAACTCTTGATAAAATAGACTTAATTATATAACCCATCCTTTTTTTTTTTTTTTTTTTTTTTATAATCTTATAATTCCTTTAACTTTGTGTATACTTCTTCACAATTGCATTATTTTTTTTTTTTTTTTTTTTTTCTTACTTCCCTCGTCTGCAGGAATTAACATTTCTATGAATAAACTGATCGTTGTAAGTCAATTAAAAATAGAAATTTAAGAATTTAATATATGCCTTAGGGAAAGCTTCATATATGTAATGCTTTTCAACTAATAAGAAAAGAGTATGTCTTAAATGATCCATTTATACAAAAAATTTAATTAAACAAAAACAGAAATTATTAATAAAGCAAAATAAATATGGAAGAAAAGATCAACCAAGTGCATAAAAAAATGAATAAAAAACTCCCTCTAAAAAATTTACAATAAAAAAAGGATGGAAATCTAACGATTCTAAACAAATAGGAAATATGCCACAAAAAAAAAAAAAAAAGTCTAGAAAGCATTTTAGAAGAGTAAAATCTCACGTTATTTTTGCATAACACGGGATTTATTTAGAACATTTGGACTTATGGATAAAGCAGGAGGGAAATGCCAAATCAGTAGTACAACGTGTAGGACAAATGTATACAACATAAGTGTAACACACAAAAAAAAAAAAAAAAATTGAATAAAAAGTAAAATGAAAACAAAGTAAAAATATGACAGAAAAAGAATATAACGAAATATAGCACAATAAAAATGGAGTAATAAAGGAATAAAAAAGTATATAACAAAATAAAGACGAACAGATACAGAATATAACGCTGGAATGCTGAAGGTACTTAAGTTGACCACCAAAAAGCAAAATAAAAAGCTACTGCGAATTTACCCCCCTGGAAGAAGTGTCATCTGAAAAATCGTCTGAAGAATTGTTATCAAATAGATTATTGTTTTCCAAATTTTTCTTATCAAAAAACTCTTTCGTTGTTTTATGAATATCAAGATCGTCTACTCCGTTATTTTGAATACTGTTCATATTATTTGTAAAATCTTTATTATCGAAATTTTCCTCTCCATTTTTTATTTTATTCTTTTGTTGTATAGCGTTCTTAATGGTATTCTCAATATTACTTATCTCTTCGTCTGAAAAAAAGCCTCTTAAGAAATTTCTGTCTAACTTTGTAAAATTTTCTAAAAGTGTTTCTAACTTTTTCTCTTTTTTTTTATTTTCATCATCTGAAAGAGAGTCATAATTTTTACACTGTTCATCCACTTCTTTTACAATTTCTTTCATTTGATTCAAAAGAATTAGTTCCTTCTTCTTTTCTTTCTTAAAATTTTTAACAATTTGCTTTTCATCACTGGTTAGTATACTATCCTTTGCCTGTTTTTCGATTTCCTTTTTATCATCACCTTTTTTTTGATTATTTCCTTCCCCATTTTCACCATCTTCCTCAACATCAATAAAATCTTTCTCATAATTTTTTAAAAGCTTGTTTGAATAGTTATTCGGTATATTCTTATCATCATACATTTTTTTTAAGTTATCTGTAATATCTTTATGATTTTCCTCCCCTGGTACATCATTTTTATAGGTAAGGAATTCCTTTAAATAATTATTTCTATTCAAATATAGTAAGGTTTTGTGAGGAGCATTCCAGCTCTTACATGCATGAACAAAATCTTCTAAATCATTATCGATTAGCTTTTTTTCTAGACATATACTATCATAACCTAAACTACCTAATTTTTCTACATAACTTATATCATTCACATTAATTTTAGCAATAGTAATTAGTTCAGGAATCGCATAACTTATAGCCTTTATTGCATGATTATATTCATAATGATTATTAAAAAAGTCAAACTCATTTATCATAAGAATATAACTCCCACATTGCGTAGCATAATATATATCATTGTAATCATGTACTTCAACAATAGCTTGGGTACCTAAATTAACACAATAATTTAACATGTCTTCAAGATCATTTTTTAAATAAGAAAGATTTAAAATTACTCCATCTGCTTTATTTTCAACTGCCAATGCAATTTGAATAGGATGAATTATTACATCATCAACTACTATTGCTGGTCTAGTATTTCTAGATAATATTCTTGTACTTTTAATAACTTCACTTAAATCATTTAACATTCCTTCTGTTGATAAATTATCAATATTAACTATTAATACATCAAAACCTATTTGATGTAACATTAAACTTACCTGACCAGGATTAGCTAAATTAAGAAAATTATTTTGATAAACATAATTTATATTTTTATCAAAATTATCTTTTCCTTTTTCATTTCCTTCCCCCGTTATTTCTCCTACACCTAGTTCGTTTGTTAAACCACTATTTTTTCTCGTAACACTACAAAATATTTTTCTTTTTATGTCTGCTACTACTGACAGTCTATGTTTTTCATCAGTGCTCTTCCTTTTTAAACATTCTGACAATTTGTTATTCATTGTATGTTGCAAATACTTCATTCGTATTTGTAATGGATTATTTTCTTCGAAATTTTCTTCTAGTAATTTACCCACTTCATATTTTTTATTTTCAATTATTTTATTTGCATACTCATGTGCTAAATATGGGTTTCTATGATCCTTACCATAAATTCTTATATGTATTTTTCCATTTTTCTTTTTTCTTTCAATTATTCTATATTTCACATTGTTGTTTTTACAACTCCTTATGTAATACATTTTATAGCTTTTTTTATTTCCCCCCTTATCATAATTTAAAGCCCTCTTTGTTGTAAAAGCTCTACGAGCCCTTACAATCTTCTCCTTAGAAATACCTTCTGTTATTAGAAGTATGAAAAATAGTAAGAGGTGTCGCACCATCTTTAATTATAATAGATGAAGATATATATACGATACACATATGTCTATGTATACATATATATCCCCTGATGTTAACACAAAATATGAGTATATCTAATATGGCGCATATTTAGTTTGCTTCTCTTTTGCTTACCGCCTTGTAGCATTACTGCATTATTACACCAGTGTTGTACGGTCTTTTATTGTACTGTACTGTATTATGTTGCCTTATTTTTTATTTCCTTTTATCAATATCATCTTTTTTGAATACTGTTATATTTTAATTTAAAAAAAGGCTTTTGGCTTATCACCATTTCATTTTTTGGTTTTCTCGGGTATGTTCCAGTTTAACTACTATATAATTTGATTTACCGTTAATTATTTTGTTTTATTTTATTTTATTTTTGTTTTGTGTTCTATTTTATGACATATCCTCATTTTTTCAGAGTAAAATTTTTTTTTTTTTTTTTTAAATCCAATTTGGCATTAGAAACTTTTTCACCAACATGTATATCCCAATACGAATAAGAATAAATTCAAACGCATATATACTTATTCTTTTTTTAAGAATATTCTTTACCTATGAATAACTTTCCCTTCCACATTTGTCATGAAAAAATTTCTTTTTCTTTGGTTTTTTCTAACATTGCTCACATATTAGAATGGTTTATGGTTTAAAAAAAGCTGTTTATAATATACATACATATGTATATATATATCTAGCTCTCGTATGATAATCAATATTACAAATCTTTTTTTTTTTTATATATAGAGTCATACTCATTTCAGCAATAATTAACACGTTGTGCTGCTCTATGGAATATACATATATATATTTCAATTGTTTGTAATTTTTCATGATAATAAATTCACTCCTTATGACCTAATTTTTTTTTTTTTTTTTTCATCCCCTGCTTCACAGTATTTTACATATTTTCCATTTTTTCAAGTTTTAGGAATGTATCCTATTCCCCTAAATGATTTGCCTATTTTGTTCATTTGAATTATTTTTCGTCTTTTTAAAACATGAACAGTGAAAAAATACTGATTACTAACTGCAATATATTAGATGCAGTGGGTGACAAATTAATGGAAATATTAAAAAATTTGGAAGATATTTTGTTTCATTTAGAACCATTAAGTAATTATGATGAAAAAAATGATTCCATATTTACCAATTTAAATGATAAAGAAAATAATATAATTATTTTATCAAATATAATATATGATAATATGAACAAAGTTAAGATTACTTTACACGATTTTATTAAAAACATACCCCCGTCTTACACATATTACACCTCCTTCTATTATAACGATTTTATTATATTAAAAGAAATAATAAGAAAACAACAAAAAAGGGAACATGAAGATGTTAATAAAATGGAAAATAATAATGAGAGTGAAAATGAAAAGACAGAACTCGATAAAAAAGAAATAACAGATATGACCTCTTTACAAATAAGGGATGAAGAAAATAGAGGTAATTTAAATTACGTGCAAGTAAAAAATATATATAATAATTCTTCAACAACTGATAACAAGATGCTGGACAGGAATATTAATTCATCTGAACAGAATAGTTCCGTAAAAACAAATGATTTTTTTTATTTTTCCTTCTTAATCGATTTAGAGTATTCCAATTTAATATATATGAAAAAATGTGAAGAGGAAATTGATAAATATTTAATTAATACTAACTAGTTGTAACCTATAATAAATGAATACTCCTTATTTTGTAAAATAACAGATTAGTAGGAAATCAGACATCAGGTGAATTGGCATATTAAAAATTAGATCGATTTTCTAAAGGACTTTCTCAATGTTTCTTCAAAAAAAGTGCAAGAACATGGTTATCCATGCGTCGATACGTACAAATATATATATATGTATGTATATACAGGAAGAGACAAAAATAGTGAGATAATTGTAGTCATAGGCTCAGCTTTAGGCCCCTTTAGAGCCTTGGAATACGAATAAAAAAAAAATTTTTTTTGTTATTTTTTCAAGCTTGTGTAATTTTGTTCTTCGTATATGAGTGAAAGAAAAATTATTTAATGGTTACATTTATGAAATAAATATAATAAGTTTTACATAAAATACCATAAATAAATGTACAATTTTAATTATATTAATAAATGTATATGTATCCAAATAAGTGCTATATTTGAAATTAAGGAATAACTAATATGAAAATATGTTAAAATAGGAAAATTTGTAACATGTTTATATATAATATAACGAAATGGAAAAGGGGAATATAATTAAACCACGCACACAACATGTAAAAATAAGTATGCATGTTTATTTGATGTTTGTTTGTTTTAATTACGTTAATCATGACATACTTTACAGATAAATTTTTGCTTTTATACCTTATACGACGAAAATGTTTTCTTATAAAAAAGTAAAAGACGATAGTGCAAAAAATCAAATACTTTCAAAGGATTAACAAAAAGAGCAGCAACAAAACAGCGACAAAACAGCAGACTGGAAACAAATAAAAAAATAGGGAAGTGACAAAATGACGAAGCAGTGAAATATTGTTTATTAACATTAAATGAGAAGAATAATTAGTTTTGCTTCGGAAAAAAAAAAAGACAAACTTATCCTCTTTAGCTTCAATCGGATTTTTTTTTTCCGAGAAATTCTTTGCATTTTTCCGCATTTCTTAATACACAAAAAAATAAAATAAAATATATTTAATAAAAAGAAGTAATATTGTTATTATACAAAGCATATATAAATAACACAGTATTTTTTTAGGTTTTAGGTAAACTTAAAAATAAGCACAAAAATTGAGTAAGGGAACAAATGTTATTATTATTAAAAATAAAAAAACTTATAAATAAGTATATATAAACATGTACATATAAACATGTAACACATAAACAGGTACACATAAACAAGTACACATAAACAAGTACACATAAACATGTAGATATAAGCACATTAAAGGATAATATTGGAATATATATACGTATTTATACTTCTTTCAATAAAAAGAATAAGCAATAAATGCTTTTTTGCTGTTTTTTTTTAATTGTTTTAAAATAAAAACGATACGCATACTTATGGATTATTTAGATTAATAAAGAAATAAAAACATGGATTTAGACAATAAAAAAAAAAAAAAAAAAAGAAGCATATTCTACAATATTAAGCTAATGAGGAAAATATAAACTGAATTTATATTTTTAAACATTAATTTATTCATCTGTCCATCTAACTAGGGTGGCATGTAAATACAAATGATCGGAGGAAGAATACTTCTGAAAATGGTTGAAATAAAAAGATATTATATAAAAATAACTATTTACCAGGAGATAAAAACATATGAAAAAAGAAAAAAAAAAAGAACAACAATAGGAGAAACAAAATTAATTTTCTCTCTATTGCTCAATTTTCTTACCTCATTCGGAAGACACCCATATTTTGCAAGTTTTCCAAATGCAGGAAAACTGGTGCACGATATTTTCTGCACAAAAGAAAAAGTGTGCACGTAAAAATATATACAAGTATATATGTACGTTAGTTTGTTTGCATGTATCCATACATGCACATATACATGTCTAGATAAATATATAAGAGCAGTTATGTACTTATACAATAAAAACTACATGCGCATGTGCATGCGGACTGTAAACGCAATTATGCGCGGAACCGATTTATTAATTTCACATAATAGTTACGCGTTTTTATATTTTCATCACCTTCAAATTTTTATATGAATAAAATATATAATCGACGCATCCTTTTTGCTTTCCATGAAAAACAGTAAATGGAATATCACTTAACACTAAATTGTTTTCTTTATTATTTAATTCATCAATGGTATCATACTTGTAACAGGATTTTTCTATTCGATTATCCACACAGCTGTTATATATACTTTCAAAATATAAGGGATAGTATAGTATAAAATCCTCCTGTTCTTCATTCTCAACTATTTCCATTTCTTCCTTTTCTTTCTCCTTCCTAACAGTTATTTCGCATAATTTACAATTATTATTCCCACTTTCTTTTTCTTCATTTATCTCTGCGAATTGTTCACTGAATTTGTAGTCTTCCTCGACCTGTTCAATGAAAGAACATTTTCTTTTTTTTTTTTGGACATCATTATTTGAGAGTTGCTCATTTTTATCCTCATTCTTTAATCTGTAAAAATTATACTCATATGAATTATAATTTTTCAAACTCGCGCCCTTCATATCTGAAAATATGTTTATTAAATGTTCTTCATCTAGTATATCTTCATTCTTGAAAAATGAAAATAACGATTCTTTCTTTATGTTTTCAATTAAGCTTTTACTACATTGTTCATTTTTTAAATCATTCAATATACTTTCATCAAACATTTTTTTAATTTCATTTCCATTTAAATAGTTATAAAAATAATACTGCTTTTTAAACATTAAATATTGACCAGATATATTTTTTAAATTTATATTCTTCAGATTTATGTATCTGTTAATTATATAATAGTATAGTAAACTATTAGGTGTTATGTTTAAATCTCCGCAAAAAATAACACCAGGCTTTAGAAAAGTGTTACTCTCGTTTTTTTTTTTCTCTTCCTTTTCTGCTTTTTCTTCGTCCTCATATTCCTTTTCTTCTACTTGTTTTTCTTCCTCGTTTTGTCTACCTTTTTCCTCAGATCCATATTTACCTCCTTTTACATTACTCTTTAAATAATTAATGCATTTATTTATCATAACAATTAAGCGATAAGACATGTAACATAACTGATACAACTTAACATCACCTTTACAAGAATCAAAGATTAAATGTGTGTTGGAAACAATAACAATATCATTTACATGAAATAAAAAGTCAGACGCGTTAATCCTTTCTTTGTTATCCTCCATACTGTTATTACAGTTCATATCTTCATCATAATATTCTATTTTTTTCGAATGTAAATTTCGTAAGGCTGTTATTAAACCTACATGCCATTTTTTCAAAAGTAGCGATTTGTCATAGATAATTTCGTCAAAAAATAATAATTCAAAAACTCTTGTATTATAAAAGATGCATATACCATCTTTACACGTTTCTTTTTTCTTTTTTAAAAATAACCCTTTGTAATGTAATAATTTTAGTTTATTTTCTAATTCCATAAAATAAGATTCTTCTATTTCTTGTAAACATATTATGTCTGATAACTTGTTCATAATACATTGATAAATCAATTCTTTTCTATTAATCCATTTCATAACGTTAGAACAGTTGCTCTCATATTTATAATCAACTAAGCTATTTGCTAGTATGTTGAATGAGAAAACGGAAAATTCTTTAAATATATATTTTTTTTTTCTTTTCTTCCTAATATATTTTATTAATTCTGAATTGTTTGCTTTCCCCTTTGTAATAATATCATTATAATTATTCGATATATACTCAGGATTTTCATTTTTGAATTTCGTTTCTGCTGTTATCAGATTTATATCCTCAAAATTTCCTGGAAGATGATCCATGGTAGTAATATCTTCATTTACCTTGAATGAATTTACACAGCTAGAGATGTTTTTATTCAAAATCACTCCTTTTACACCTTTTACGTCTTTTCTGTTATTATTACTATTTCTTATATTCGTGCCTATATTTCTATAGTAACTATCTTTTAACTTATTTTCAACTGTTTCATTTACACTATGATATATCGGTTTATTGTGAAATTTCTTAGTTCCAGTATTTTTATATCTATTCATAATTTTGGTCTTCCCTATACATATATTATTCCTAATATATATACATTCTAAATTTTTGTTTTCATTTTTTAATAGTCTATTCGCTTTGAATGTTTTTTTCAAAAAAAATGGTATTACACTATTTTTTGTAAAATACATTAATCTCTTCCCTTTTTCACTTTTTCGCTTTTTTTTTTTTTTTTTTCTTTCTTTTTAAAAAAAGTAAAAATTACTTTCCTTTACTCAAGCTTCCAAATACAGGAAGCTCAAAAATTGTGGAGCATAAAAATGAATGTAAAATGGAGGCGTTAATACTATCCTGAAAGGAGTTATTTGTGTGTTTACCTGATAAAAATCATGTAAATATTATTAAGTAAAAGAATGCATATAAATAAATAAATGCGTACACATATGCATACATTCACATACGCATACATAAATATACACACACATACAAACATGCTAACGTAAACATACACATATGCAAACATATATACCACATCGAATTTCACCTCATTGCGCTTCGTAGTTCCAAATTTTATTAATGCTTTTCAAAAATTAAATAAGATAAAAAGCTCTTAACATAAAATAGCTACTTTTCTTTTCTTGCTTTAATTTTTATTTTTAAGGATAACGAAAATATATATTGTATACACATAAAAATAGCAATAATAATAACAGTAGCAACTGTATAACTTGCAGAGAACATATAAGCATATATATGAGCTGAAGAATTATAATAAAATTCTAATAGGGGCTTTTTATTTTATCTTTTGTGTAATTCTAGTAACACGTTTAAACAATTTGCACAAAATCGACGTTTTTGTATATTGTTTTTTTTTTTATAATATGTTGGTTCTTTACTCTTTACATGTTTTGCCTAAGATTATATTATACAATAAGTTTTGTAGGAACATAAATAATTATACATTCTACTTAACTATCTTATATTAAATATATGATATATACCCGTATATAGTATACATATATGTTAGTCATTACATACACTCGGTAGCATATGTACGTATCACCAGAAACATCTTTACTTCTTTCTTTTTGCTACTGTGCATGCGTGTACTCTATGTAATTATTTTTTCCCAATTTTTTCTATTTTTAAATCCACTTTTTTGTTTCATTTTGCGCATCACATATATATATGTATACAAATAAATATATGTATTTTTTTTTTTTTTTTTAGCTGTTATTTTCCCTGCTTAAAGGCTCTGTATTTTTTTACTTTGATTTATGCTCTGCTTCTTAACAGAACTGCATGATAAAATATTTTACCATATTTTTCTGAATCACAAAATACTTCCCTACAGTAAATTCAAATGATGCGTCATATTTCGACTTTTTATCTTTTGGAAGTTAATAATTCAACAATTTAACACTTCAGCAGGTGAGCAGTTTAGCTGTTGAGCTACACATCGTTTTAACAGTTTAACATCTCTTTTTACGGATTATAACAAAAATAATACTACTCACCAGTTATACCACAGTTTACTGATTACCCATAGAATAATTACAATTGTGAAGACTATTTAGTATGCATATATATGATTTATTGTAATACTAAGATTGGAAACAAAGTCAAAATTAATTTTGAAGTTTCATCTTATTCGTATATTTCCCTCCGTTATTTTTAGATAACAAATGGAAGGTTAGGACTTATGCCCAAAAAAGGATATCATTACGTGTTACATATATATATTTATAAATATATATTTATTTATATATATATTTATATATATTTATATATATATATATATATATATATTTATATATATATGTATTTACGCATGTATGGACCTGTATATGTTATGCATATAAGCAAATTCATCTTTTTGCTTCCAGTCCTTTACTCATTTTCGCTGACTTCTTATTTCATTATTCCCAGCAGATAGCGAATACGAGTTAAGGGGCATTTTGAGCGGACATAAAAAAGGAGTAAGGTGCTTATGTGTTATACACAAAAATCTGTTTGACGAATTAAAAGGTTGTGAATTAAAATTCGACTATATAGTTAGCGCGGATTGTAATGGTACAATTCTGGTGTGGAAAAGAGGAGAAAGGAAAGTGTTAAAGGATGAAGAAAAATGTAGTAAAGAGGGAGACTCCGTTTCGCTCCTATATAATGATGATTACGAATTATATAAAAAAATAGAAATTCATGAAAAATTTGTTTACGCCTTGTGCAATAGTAAATATGTAGGTATAAACGAATTAAAAAATTGTAAAGAAAAAGTGGAAGAGCACTTATATGTTTACAGTGGAGGAAACGATCGAAATATTTACCTTTTTAATTTAAATGGCTTTATAGAATTGGTATTGCAAGGGCATAAAAACAGTATATGTAGTATAATAGAACAAAGTGAACATATTCTGTTAAGCGGTGATTGGAATGGAGAAGTTTTTATTTGGAGGATTCAGAAAAATGAAAATGAAAAGGGAACAGAAAATTCTGCTAATAATAGTACTATTATCAGCAACAGTATTGATAACATTGGGAATGCAAAAAACACTTTTAGTGGAAACAAATACACCTATAGCATATTAAAAATATTAAAAAATCATAAACATGCTGCATACGTAAATTGCTTTAACGATTTAATACTGACAATATCACAAAATAATATTTTACATATTTGGAACACAGAAGGGGAAAAAGCGGATGAAATTAAAAATGTTCACAATGATAGTGTTCGGGATATAATACTATTTAATGAAAATAAGAATGCTATTACATTTTCAAATGATGAAAATATTCATATATATGACTCTAATTTTAATTTACTAAAAATTTATAAAGGACATCAAGGGTTTATCTTTTACGTATGTGTAAATGAAAAAGAAAAAATTATGTACAGTTGTAGTGATGACAAAACTGTAAAGATATGGTGTATTAAAGATATTTTTGAATTAATGGAAAAATATGATATAAGAAATTTAAAGAATCAACATCTAATGAATAATGAAAATTTTAGTTGTTTACAAACCATTAATTTAACAGATACCATGTGGAGCGTTAAAATGTTAGGAAATAATGATATTGTTTGTGCGTGTAATGATAGTTATATTAGAATATATACTAACAAAAAAGAGCACAAATTACGCAAGCAAATAATTGATGAAATTGAAAAAAGTATTAGTAGTAAAAATAATAATAAAAATAGCTTAAATGATGAAAATGTAAATTCCATAGAGAATATGGGAAATGTCATAGGAAAAGAAGGAGAAATTAAAATTTTCAAAAATAAAGATAAATATGAAGCATATAAATATGAAAAAAATGCTTGGATGCTCATTGGTGATGTTGTAGATGATGCTAAGTCCGATAAAAAATTTTATATTGGGGATCATTTATTCAAACAAGGGTATTATGATGAACTGTTTTCCATTGATACAGGTTATGGAACTATAAAACAATTACCTTATAATAGAAATGATAATATTCACGTAATTGCCGAAAAATTTTGCAAAAGAGAATGTATATCTATAAGTCATATAAAATCTATTGTTGATTTTATTAATCAGAATTGTCTAGTTAAAAGTGATAAAGATCATACTGCTATGGAAAATGGAAATTATAATAATAACAACAGTAATAATAATAATATTAATAATAAAAAAAAAAAATTTAACACTATTTTAAACGTTTTTACAGTACAAAAAGCTTCATTAGATAAAATCTTCGAAAAAATTAAAGAATTTAATTTATTTCTCAAAAGTGAGGAAGAGGAGAAATATAAATTAACTGATGAAGAAATGAATTCTTTGTCTAATATTATAAATACTTACAAAACCAATTTGAAAAATTCGTATAAATTTAATACAGCTGATATAAATCTTATTATAAAACTTTTTAATTGGTCTCCTTTTCATATATTTCCAGTGATAGATTTATTAAGAGTATTAGTATTAAATAAAAACTCAGATTTTTTATATAATAATAAATACACAATAAATGCTTTTAAGTTAGTATATGACTGTATATCTTATTATATGAACAACTCAGCAAGTTTAAAAGAAAATGAGGAGAACAAGTTAAATTCCTTGCTATTATGTTGTCTTCGTTTTTATCTAAATATGTTTAGTTTATCAACACCAAGATATTATATGTTTAAAAAGTGTAATTTTATTGTGAAACAATTTTCCGAAATGAAATCCAATAATTTAAATATTAATATATTATATATAAAAGTATTTTTTAATTATGTTATCACATTAAATGAAAATAATGATAATGAATTAAGAAAAACACTATTTGAAGTTATTCATTCTATTGGTAATAAAATACATGATATAGAATTCTTATACACATATTCATTGTGTTTTCATACGTCTTTTGATACGTATACAAAACAGACCCAAGAAATTATAAAAAAATATGATACAACTAACTTTATTAAAAACAAATTAAATTCATTACTCTCTCAAAAAAATGAGCAAAATGAAAAGTTTTTCAAAAATACTGGTTTAATTTTGGAAGACATATCCCACTGACAGGATAAAAAGAAAAAAATTCAAAGAAGAAGAGTGTGGAATTTTTACTTTGAAAATATGATATTTTTTTATATCATATTATACCGATTTACACCGAATTACGCCCTATTACGTCATGCAATTTTGTTGTTATTTATTTATTCATCTATCCATCTAGGTATATACCCTTTTTATTATTAATTTATCTGCAGTGCCATTTTATACATCCATGAATTTTACTCACTAGTATATACTACTATGCACACATTCGTTCATATATATTCCCATACTTTAATTCATTTACATACATCCCTGTTAGATTCTTTCTATTCTAAATATCATTCTTCTTTTTTATTTGTTTACGAAATAAGCACTATGTAGTTTTAATTATAATGTGTACATATTTGTTCTTGTGTTTTTACTCTTAAATTGTATTTTCCTTAATCCTATATATATAACAGCAAAATATATAATATAAAACCTAACGCTTGGAAAATATGTCTTGCTCTTTGTCTCCTTCATATTGGAAAAGGTTTCCAACGTTAAAATATTTTTTATTTTTCCCTACAGATAACTAATTAATTTTATACACGATATCCATTTTCTTATCTTTCTTTTCACTTTTTAGCATCCTAAAAAATAAAATAAGAAATATTTAAATTTATGGTATATACATGAAATGGAATTCCGAAAAATTATCAAATGAGGAATGTGTAAAAAATGGGATGGAAATTGCGAGCTACAAAGGAGGTAATTGGTTTGAAAAAAGTATATACATATGTAGGTATATGTACATGTACATATAGATGTGCACGTATACACACGATTGCGACAGTAAAATTACTCATATTCCTGAAGGGATCCAATTCTAAACAGAATTTCATTCAAAAACTTCGCATTAGGCATGAAGAGAAAATAATAAATAACGTAAATTCCTGTATATTTAAATATTACATTATTTTGAATAATTAAGTCATTGGGATTAGATATGTCTGAATAAATCTGCTCATATATATTATTGTTATAATGTTTCATAGTTTTATAATAGTTTATTTTATGTAAATTTTGACAAGTTAAATCTAATTCATAATTATTAGAGACATAATTAAAAAAGTCATACAAGTTATATGATACATCATTAGTATATTTATATACATCTAAATAAATAGTAATGTCTATATTTTTTAAATGTGTAAAATATTTTTCAAAATCCTTTTTTATTTCTACACCTTTTTTTATATGAACTTGTTGTGTTCTTTTGTATTTTTCTTTATCAGCATAGCTGTCGATATTTTCATAAGTAGCATATACTGCTCTTCTATCTTTAATTAAGTTTCGGGCATATCCTCTTTTTACTTTTATTATCTCTCCTTTTTCACCTATATGACTTACGTTGTTTAACAATACTATGTAAGTATATTTACTTTCAACTGCAGCTATATACGTTTTTCTTTTTATCGTGTACTTGTTATAATTTAAATAGGAGCTCATGAAGAACTTCTGCAAGTTCAAAAATGCTTTTATTCCAAACATACTTATAAGTAAAGCCTTCTTATCATTATTAAGATAAATTTTTAATTACATACTATAAAATATATATTCAAAATTATATATTATAAAATGTACATTTAAAACTGCACGCTTTAAAATATATATTTAAAATTACTTATTTATATTTAAAAATTGTGAATTTCTTATATATCACATTTAGAGGATTTCCATAAAAGGTCATTTAAAATATAGCGGAATAAGAATTTACATAAAAATAGGAAAGCGAAATGGAAAAAGCAAAATAAAGCGAAAATAATTATAATATGAACATTACTATTTACCTCTCTCCCTGTTTATATGAAGTAAAAACGATTAGAAGCTTGCGAAATTTTTTTTTCAAAGGGGAAAATTAATTTTTGTATATTTGTTATTTTCTTAAAAATTTACACACCCCATAGATAAGAAGTAAATAAATATGTACAGGTAATGTATATATGCATGGGTGCATATTTTTAACTGTATGCTGATGTACACATAAATATACCTTTACACGTAAAGAGGTACCCGTATAGGTAGATGCAAAAACGCCTGACTTACCGATTATGAATAAGTTAAATTGTAAAACTTCGCGCTTTGCTGTTTTAAAAGCGCCTCATTGATCCTTGCTGAATAATTATGCTTGCTGCTACATTTTACAGGTGGAGCTTTGTTTGAGACTTTATTTAAAAAAAAAAAAAAAAAAAAAATTTCGAATTCGTATAAATGTATGATAAAGTTTTTCCTTCGAGTATTATTATTACGTTCTACTACTTTAATGAAGAAAAAACATAATTATATAAGGCTTTATTAAATTAACAAAAGTTTTTAAAAAATCGTACATACAATGTTTCAGAAGCATATCTCTCATTTTGAACCACCTAATAGTAATTGGAATATAGTAACACACATTTTAAATTTAAAGCAAAGAAAAACAAAACGCTATTACAAGTTTTAAGGTATTTTAACTTTATCTATGTAATATTAACATTTTTTCTTTCTTTTCTTTTTCTTCTTTTTTTCCAAAGGTAGAAGACAGTTTGATATATCGTCATGTCAAAGAGAAGGAGGAAAAAATTTATAAAAAAATATTTTCATTCGATTTAGATAACACATTAATTCTATCTCGCACCTTTTTCAAGCCTGCACAAAATGAACACGACTATATTTTTTACTCCGATATAATTGATTTCCTAAAAAAGAAGCGATCAGAGAATTATAAAATTATCATATTTTCTAACCAGAAAGGAGTAAGTACCGGTAAAATAAGTCTACGAAATGTTATAAATAGAGTTGATGATGTAATAGATAAAATAGGTATACCCTTAGAATGTTATTTAGCATTAAAAAATGATAAGTATAGAAAACCTAGAACAGGCATGTTCAATTTTGCTAAACAGAATAATAAATGTGAAATAGAAGAAATTATTTATGTAGGTGATAATGCAAACCGAATATATGATGATAATTTTAAAGTAAAATTTATTAACCATTTAAGATATATATATAATAAAAATAATGTAAATGTTAATATAAATGAAATAGCTAAAAGACTGCAGAAAGATTATACAGACACAGATTTAAAATTTGCCTTAAATATAAATGCCACCTTTTACACTCCTGAAGAATTATTTCTTAATATAAAAAATAACTTAACAGTGGACTTTTCTTTTAAACCTATGAATTTGTATAAAAATATGGAGATAAAAAATGAAGGCGAAAAAGAAAACGAACAAAATTTATTCCTTCATTTGGTTCGACAGAATATGGAAGACACGTATAGCACATATAATGAAAGTACCATTTCGATAAATAACAAAGATAATAAAAACCCACAAACATTACTTCAAAATAAAGAACAAAAGCTAATAATATTAATAGGGGCTCCTGGTTGCGGCAAAACGTTTTTGTGTGAAAATTATTTTCTTGGTTATACGAATATTAATTTAGACGAATTAAAAAAAAGAAATAAATGCATAAATATGTTAAAAAATGGTATTATTCAGGGAAAAAATGTAGTAATAGATGGTGCAAATATATATGCAAAGAACAGACTAACGTACATCAATGAAGCGAAAAAAATTAACAGTAATTTAAAGGTTAACGCTATATTTTTTAAGTACTCAAAAGATTTAATCTTTCATTTAAATACTTTTAAATTAATTACAGACAAATCAAAAAAAATGATTGATATTCCTACTGTTGGTATTCACTCTTTTTATAAATACGTTGAAGAACCGACAGCAAATGAAAATTTTGAAAAAGTTATAATTTTAAATGATGAAAATTTTGTGCCAACGAATTTTAAAAATGAGGAAGAAAAAAAGCTGTTTTTTTCATATTTATATTAATCATGCAATTTATAAACACGGTAAAAAAATTAGGGTTACATGAGCGGGAAATGAGGTAAAGCTTGATAAATTAATGCATATATATGGGCACATATATTCCAAGAATATTCGTGACAACCGCGTAAGCACGATTAGTATACGAAGAAAATTTTGCACTCATACACATATATATATATATGTACACATTTGTGTGTACTTAAGTATAAGCACTGCCAATTTGTACTCTCATAGTGCTAACGCGGCTTTGCAGAATTATCCTTTTTATTTAACATATTTTTGGCATATTTGTTAAGAATAATGTTTAAGTTTTGGCTGTTGCTGACTTTGTTTCCCGTTTCTTGAATGGGGTTCTTCAAATGGTCAATTAATAGATTAATAAACTTTTCTTCTGTTATGTCTAAAAAAAAAAAAAAAAATTGCTAAATGATGAAATTGCTTCTTAATTATATATTTTAATTTGCCACGCTTTGATATTCATTCCACGGGAACATGTATGTACACACATATCGATGTATGTACATATATATACATATATGAAATTGCGTAGGAAATTTTGCCCTAGCTTACTCATGTGATCTACTATGACTTTTCCCCCGTGTAAAATCACAAATGTTATGGCAAGGAAAAAAGGAGGAATATCTTCATAAACTTCCTTTCCATTTTTTATGTCCACAGATTTTTTGAAAAGAGTGCATAGTTTATAATCAAAATTTAAAGAAGTCCCTGCTATATTAAAGGCAATTTTCTGAAGGGATTCATAATATTTAAATAGATATATGTCCATTTGGTTAATTGAATAATAACTTGAAAAGGTAATTAAATAAATTATTATTCTATTAATTAAATTATTTATCATCTGCGTACATTCATATAAAGGTATACAATGAATTATGTTATCATTAAAATAAACACATAACTGATCAAATAATGAATGCACATCATCTGTGCTTAACATTTCCAAATTGTCCTTAAAATAAGATATAACTTTCTTTTCAAAACTTTCAAAATATTCATATATACATGAATTTACTACATTATTTAATTCACATACTCCTTTTTCTAATTCAATTAAATCGAAAAAATTTTTTTTTTTTTTTTGTTTCTCTCTTTAATGAAAAAAGAAGTAATTTCATAGTTTTCTTCTTCATCGAATATGGTATAAAAATCATTCATATTAAATGAGTTATGCTTTACATCGGAGATAAAATTTATTTCAAAATTAGCTAGCTTCTTTGCTTCATCTTCATATTTGTCTTCTTTTTCATTTTCATCTTCGTGATTAGATTTGTCCTTTGGTAAATTTGCAGCGTTTTGCTCGATCTCTACTTTTAGTTTCGTCGTTATGTTTGTTCTTACATCTGTTATTCTTTCTTTTTCTTTTTTTTTCCTCATCTCATGATTTTCCATTCTCTTCTTTTCTTTGTTTTCCTCTTCTTCTATATATAACAAATTATCAGAAAAGTAATTGTTTAAATAATCTTGAAAATTAAAAAAATCATCATAGGATTCCTTAAATGATAACATAATCAAATAGTTATCAGAATAATTCGTCTGGGAAAGGTGTTCGTTCCCCCTCATATTTTCATCTTCATCCTCTATCTCATCCCTTGCTTTGTTAAGTAAAAAATTCGATATTTCATATTTTCCGTTGATCGCTTGTACAGCTCTAACTTTCATAGTACAACTTTTTATTTCTCTTATTTTTCTCTTGAGCTGTGCTAAATTATATATTAAGTATCTCAGAAGTTGTCTACTAATTAAAAAAAGCTCTAAATTATATTTGAAACTTTTATGATTAAGGTCAAAGGTGATATATTTATTCTTTTTATCTATCTCAATATGCACATTTATATTTTGTTTTAAATTATTTAAATTATTACTCAATAACAACAAAGAGTTATTACAAGAAACTATAATTTTACGAAATACATGAGGATAAAATATATGTGTAAATAATTCTTTATAAAAAACATCAACATAATTCTTAATATCGAATATAGTTGGGAAGTTATAATCATGCTCGTATTCTATATTATTTCTTATATTTGTTTTTTGAAATAACATCTCTACTAAGTTTACAAGCTTGTTAATAGAATTAAATGTTATTTCTTCATATTCTTTACTAAATAAATTTTGTAACAAATCCTTCTCATGAACCTTGAAATCATTCTTATTTCTTATAATATGTAAAAATTCTTCAATTAAATTTAACACATATAGGATATCTTCCTTTTTTATAAATTTATTTACTTTATTATTTATTAATACGTTCATATATGGTACGTAAAATTCGCTATATATATGTATAGTGTTACACTTTTTTCCTTCATTAAATGAGTCATTTGTATAACTTGAATAACTACTATGATCAAATGTTTTTTCTTTTTCTTTTTCTTTTTCAATTTTTATTATTTCTTCCATGTAGTAATTGTCTTTAATAATCTCATTAATGTAACTAATTTGGTCTATACTATTTTTACAATATTGTAGAATTAAGAAAAAACTTTTTCTTACATTTCTGTTTTGCTTCTTTATATTTGAAATGTATAAAGTTACTCTGTTTATTTTATTAATTAGTATTTTTTTTAGACAATCTTTTTCCATATTTAAATAACTAAACACATTCAGGCAATGTTTTACCTTATTCTCATAATTTTCATCTTCCAAAAAACTATTTGATAAATAGCTAACACATATATTTATTATGTAACTTTCATACAACTTTATTTTTTTTAAGCTTAAATCAAATAGAGATATATTTTGAATATTATGATACACAATAAAATTTCTCAAATTAGTTAATCTCTTTATGTATTTTACAAAAAGGCTAAAGTTTAAATTGAAGGAAGCATTGGTATGTCCATCCGTGTCTGACATTTCAAAGTATTCGCCTCCATTAATATTAATATTATTGTGATCAATGGAATTTTGGGAATTATTACTCATATTGTTATTACTACTGTTTCCCACTTTTTCCATTTCACTGTCGATTTTACCAAAATTGAATAAGTCCAAGTGTTTATTGCTTTTTATTTCATCACATAAATTTTTTATTTCTATATCCGTTATTTCGTATAATCTTACAATTTTCTCAATTTCGATTAAACATCTTTTTTGGTTGATTAATGATAATACCTGTTTTTTTTTTTTCCTTAAATGTTCATAATTTGCATTATATTTTTTTTCAATATTTGCTAAGTCATATGTATTCCATTTTTTTGTATTCTGTGCATTTCTTAATCTGTCAATGTATTTATAAAAATATTCATATTTTTCTTTAGCAGTTTTGTTGATAAAATTGCATAATGTGTTTATTTTATCATTCACAAAATCTATACTATCATTAATTTCTTTTTCGTTCGAAAGGTTTTTCAATATATCTTTTAACTCTAGTTTAAAAATTTCACTAATGACGCAGTTTGTCAATTTGTTGTTTTCCTTACTACTGGAAGTGACTTCATATTGGGTAGAGCAACTAGGATTAAATTGCTTCATCTTTATTATATGTGTCTATATATATGGAAAGCTTATAATCGTATATATAAAACACCTAAACCTATGGTCGAGTTCTTTCCCCTATGGCAAGGAAGAGAGGCATTTTCCTTTTACCTTATGCCCTTTTATTTATTTGTATTTTTAGTTTATACGTAAAAATGAGCTACTCGCGCATATGTTTGCTTCAGTGGTTTGAACCTTGGTACAGAGGTGCACAAATTGCAGCGCATAATTAATTAGTATATGTTTGAGATAAAAACAAAGCAATCATTATAAAACAATTTGATTAAAAATAGAAAAGAAAAGAAAAAGGCATATATACGATGATTTCTCTACCACATGCCAACTAGAAATTTACAAAAAAACGAAACTGAAAATATATATGAATAGCGATTAAAAAAGTATTAAAAATTATACTGTACAAACATATGTACCTTCGTGCGCTTACATTTGCAAATACACGCACTTATGTGCAAATGAATGTATGTACGTATGTATGCATGTATGTGTATTATATACATACATTATTCACGAATCCCGTCGTTACTGCTGCTTTTATTTTTACCCCCTGTTTATTATTATGCTTGTAACAATAATTCATACGGGGTAATATTATAATTTACTTGAAAAATAATACATATATTATTAGAGTTAAATATATTGTGGAGGTGTACGAACAGGCACATATATATATATATATAAATATATATATATAATGGTGTAAAACTTTTGACTAGAAAGATGTTTTGCCATTATTATTACCGTTTTTGCATCCAATCGAAAAAAATAGACGTTTTTTTAAATACAAGAGGTAATTATTTATTCGAGAATTTTGTTTTTTATTTTGTATTTCCTCCCATAGGAAGAAGGTAGAATTAAATAATGCATTCTTTTGACATATATGAAAAATAATTTTTCGTTTCTTCCGTTCTAATATTTTTTTTTTTTTTTTTTTCTTTCTGTATTCTTACAATGTAATAAATTATTAGTAAGAATGAAATCTTTTTCCTTTGACACAAAAATATTCTTTTCCCCATAGGCCATTAAGTAATATATGTCCGATGCATAATTTAATAGTATGAAAATATTAATTACATTTACTTTACAATTTATTTTTTCATTTTTATAATAACATATTAAAAAGCTTTTAAGTAGTTTTAAAAACGCGTTACACAATGTATATAATAAGTAACGATAATCGCCCTCTCCTTCTTTTTTAAGTGGGATGTTGTCATTAAAATATTTAAGTAATCTATGAGTAAAAGGAAAGTGCAAAAATTTTTTTTTTCCTATTTTATTTTCAAAGAGAGTAGAACATATTGGTTTAAAGTAAATTGTGTACTTTTTTTCAAGTTGGTTTTTTCCCCATAACTGCAAAAAGGGTTCTTCAGCTATTTCATGTAGATCAAAATTTAGTACAATTTCAAATGATGTGTTAGGATATCTATATGTTGAGCCATTAAAATAGGAACACATATTTGACCTTATCATGTAATTTTTAAAATATAACCAATTTTCTTTTATATTATTTATTATAATAAATGGATGTATAATTGTATCTACGCTATTAATTATATCTCTTAGTATTTTTCTATTTTTTCTATATTTTTCTCTGAATGGAAATATCAATGACGATGATTTGTTTTTCCCCTTCCGAACATTGCGGACTCCATCAATTGTATCCTTTACTTCTCTCTTGTTCATTTCGCGCACATTAATTTCTCCCATGTTAATTTCTCTTGCGTTCATTACTTTGTAGATTCTCTTCTTTTCACATCTCCTCCTTTCAAACAAATCCACAAGAGAGTTCACTATAACACTTCTAGAGAAGTAGCATATATGATTTACTCTCGCATTACTTGTATCATAAAAATCGCAACTCTTTTTTTTTAATTTATAATAAATGACGCCGTAAAAAATGAACCGTAATAAGGAAAAAATTTTGTATTCCTTTAATGGTTGAAAGGGATAACTCTGATAATTCATTTTCAATAAATTTATAAAAGCATAGACACAAGAAGGTACACATATGTTGTGATAAAGAACATATGGACTTTTTTTAACTATTTCAATTTGTTTTAAATAAATAAATTTATAAATATTTAATTTGTTAACTGTCTTATTTTTGTTATTTACTTGAAGGTGCTGGTGATAATAAAAACAAAATTTTATAAATAAGAAACAAATATCAAAATTTTCTCTTACTAAATTTTTTGCATATAATCGATTTTTGTTTTTATATATATATTCATCATAAAATGCTTTGAAAAAATTAGCGACCTCTGATCTTTCTTCTAATAAAAAAGAAAAGTTACCTTTAACATTGCACTTCGTTGTGTTAACCCCATTATAGGAATGATCATTGCGGCATTCTTTATGTGTATTTTGACAACCTCGATTTATAACTCCTTTTTTGTTTCCTTTATATTTACAGCAGCTATAGTTCTCTTCATTATTCCAACGCCCTGCGGTGTAATTCTTACATTCATTGTTCAATCTCCTTTTAGAATAATATTTAAAAATGATGTCCTTATGTCTATTGTATATTTTGTTCCTGCTTTTTTTGTGAACCTTCCAATATTTATTCACACACTTTTTCATTAAATAATAAATTGCCTCCAAACGTATAATACATTTACTTTTTTCCTTATCCGTATTATTACCCCCTTGATTTAACAATAGTAGTTTATTAAAAATTCTCAAGTTGTAATTTAAATTAAAAAATATATGATACCTTTTGCTTAGTTTTTCAAAATCATATGAGCGGCTAGCTACAAATAGGACCTCCTTTTTATCATAATTGTTGAGGTCTTTTATAATGTTGAGATATTCAAATGTGTTCAATAAATGTTCTTCATTTATAGTAATAAAAATGTTTTTCTTTTTCTTAAAAAAATTGTTACATAAATTATACTTCTGCAATGTAATTTTGTAATTCCATACGTTACTATTGTTACGTAATAGTTTATTCACATATGCATTTATATGTACTCTTAATTTACCTTTTTTCATTATGTCTCTTTTGCACCTCTTCTTAAATGTCTTTTCCATTAAAATATTATATATATGTAAACTTGATTTAATCAAAAAAAAAGATCTTTTTAAATTTACAAAATAGTTAATAAATTTGGTTTCTTTTATTCTTAGTAACGCGTCTTCAATAATGCTTATTGTTCTACTTTGGAACGAGGTTTCTACAATATTTTTTTCTTCATTACACATTAAGCTAATGTTTTTTATACTTCCGTTTAAGTGTTTTCTCCTTTTTTCACCCTCTACCACCTTCTCTCTTTTATGCTGTTTATCACAATAACGAAGTAGTTCATAATACCCCCTTATTTTTCGAAAAAGATCTTCACCATACTCACAGAAATTTATCTTAAGATAACTAAAATCATCCGTGGAAATTTTGCTACCTATATTGAATTCATAATTAATAAAATCTAAATCATCCTTTGTTACGAAAATTGATGCTTCACATATATCAGTGTCTAAAAATATTTTCTTAAATTTTGTTTTCAGTTCATCATAATTTCTATTTGTCAGTTTTGAAAATAAAATTGGTATATACGATAGTAATTCTAGTTTATTATAATTCCATATTATTTTTTTCTCCTCCTTATTTTCCCTAATTTCTGGTTTATTTTTGAGTAATGAATCGAAACTATCGATGGCATTCCTTTTTGTACTATCACTGTTTCTGTACCTACTTGTGGAGGTATCCTTATCATCGATTTTATAATTATAATTAAGCTTGTCTACACAACTTATGCAATTTAAAAAAGTAGTTTTTCCACTATTTTTATCACCACATATTAATATGTCCATATATTTTATTTCATTTTTTATGTTTGTGGTTATTGTATTACTCTTCTTTTCTATCCATATTCTATTTTCTCTTAATCTTTTAATACTATTTTTCTTTTCTTTTTCCCCATAGTATATATTTATTTCTTTCAGAATGTTAAAAGAATTGTTCTTAATTTTTAACAAGTTGTTATCTATATCCAAAACATCTTCATCATATTTTTCGTCGTTTTTATACGTATATATTTCCTCATGATAATTAATCGGACATTTTTTTTTTTTTTCGTTTTCATTTAAACAAATTTTGCCAAACGAGGTTATTTTTAAATAATTTATGTGCACTTCCTACGAATTGGATGTCAGAAGTTCAAGCCTTTTTACTTTTTTAAAGAAATGCATTTCTATAAGAGTTTCTACATTCAAGACTGCAAAGAGTTGTTTGTTCGTTTGCTCGTTTGTTTGTTTTATCGTTTTATCGTTTTATCGTTTGTTTGTATATTTATTTATTATTTTTATTTTTTTTTTTTCGCTCTAGTGTACCAGTAAAACATGAAAAAATTATTTCGAAACTATTCTTATTATTTGTTGAACCTCGTTTTAACTAATTGCTCTTTTTCTTTGTTATATCTGCTTATGTTGTTTTTTTTAGGGCACGTTTTGAGCTTTGCTATTTAAAAAAAAAAAAAAATAAAATAAAATAAAATTACGATATGACAAAAAATTTATACGAAGTTGCCTTTTTGATCTCTTTATTTTAAGAAAAAAAAAAAAGAAAAGAGGAAAGAGTATATGGGGAAACAAGAACAATAGACTGCATTCGAAGTAAAAAGAAAATAAAAGGAAATGAGAAAATCAAAAAGGGGTGAATCAAAAATGAAACAAATTTACCACTAAATATGTATATCACAAAACAAGTTTCCCACAGGAGCTTATTACTTATCATTTACGAATCATACTTTTAATAATATCTATCTTCGTACCTTTTGGTAATACGATGAACACAGTCATGTATTACATACGTAAGCAAGTAAAAGCAAAAACTATAACGTATGATCAGACATTCGTTAGTTGGATGGCAGTAGAAAATAGAACGTTAACTAGTGACTCGTGAAGAAAGGAAATGTTGTGCTTGAGGGAAACATAAAAATGGGATTTACATAAATACATATGATCTATATCTAAACAGGTATGAAATAATTGAATAAAGAGTAGGAAGCTAGAAAAATATTTACTTAACAAAAAATTAGCAAAAGGAAATGTAAAAAGAACTTCATTAATTTTAGAACTAATCCATCTATCAATTTTATACTTAGTTGATTTTAACCATATATAACAAAAAGAGAAAGGACATATTTCTATTTCTTCGTCACTATTATTTTTTGTGTAAATTATAATTTTTTCAATATCATTTATTTTTAGATATTCATTTGAAAAAAAATCTTCATAGAATTCGTTCGATTCGGAGAAAATATTTTTAGTTAGTTTTAATGGGTAGGTAACTTTATGAATACACTTGTTAATAAAGTTAGGTAGCAAAAATAGAAGTAGCCATTCCTTTATCTCATTATTTATACTCTTAGAATAGAACTCAACAAATTTTATGTTATTATCTTTATATAATGAATTATATAATGTGTATAATGCTAAAGTGCGAATAGGATATATTTTTACACTTAAAATAAAATAACAGTCTTTTAATTTTAGTTCATCTATATTTCGATTTTTATTCCAATCAGCATTATCATTCTTAACTGTAATGTTCTTTTCGTTGTAATGAATGTTGTTTCTAGACTTATTAAAATCAAAAAAATTATTTTCTGTTTGGTTTTCTCTTAATACAAAATGGGTTGATTCGTCATATTTCTCCATCTTATTATTATTCATTTTATTAATTATGATTTCTAACGAATTTTTTTTTTCTTCTTCACCTTCTTGTAATATATTTCTTTTTATCTCATTAAACTCTTTTTTAATGTTTTTTGCAATTTTATACCCAAAATAGTCGGGATTGTATGGCCATACGGGGAAAAATGCTGAAATGTTCTCATCATCTTTTGATATATTATAATTTATGTTACTTAGTAAATGCTTTTTTATACTAACTTTTAAATTTACATCAAAACAGTTGAAGTAGTTTATCTTATTTTCCTTCGAACTAATTCTTATACCAAGAAAAGAAATGTCATTTATGTACTTATCATTGTTACATATATCTTCTTCCTTAAAGCATAATGATAGAATGGAATCACTCCTGCGTTTTAATGTAATAATAAAATTTTTTTTTTTTTTTTTTCGATAGAAGGGGATAGAAAAACAAATAAATTAATTCAAAAAAATTATTTTCAAATAAGCAAAGTATAACAAATGTATGTTGACCTAGTTTTAGCACAAGTGTCATATTTTTTGGAAGATAGAGACATACAGGAATAAAGTAACAGGAATGAAGCAAAATGGGAATAAATATCGTTCTCTTTTCGCAAGTATAAAAAGACATAGTAGCATGAACGTATGAATAAACACAAGATCAAACGTTATCTCACGCATGTTTTTATATACATGCGCATGCAGACATCCTTCGCATTGCTCAAATTTTTTTTTTTTTTTTTTTTACCTTTGGGAGTAGTTGCAATCCTGATAATATAAATCGAAGGATATGTTTGGAATACATTCCAAGGAGTGAAATGTTTTTGCTATGTTTTTGACTCTCGGGCCATTATTATTTGCTGTATTATTTATCAGAATTTCTGTGTTTTCTTCGTGGCTATTTACATAGTAATCTTGGGCGCTATATTCATTATTTTCATCTATCTGTTGATTGTACACACACTGATGATAAGTTTCATTCATTCTCTCATTAATTTTAAAATTAATTTCGTCGGATTTGTTAAAATTGTAATACAATCCTTCTTCATCAGTTAAGAATGAACAAGCGCTGGTTTCACTTGTTGAGTTATGAATATCATATAGATAATTATTAACATTTTTAGAATTCTTCACTTTACTTTTGTTCATCTTTTTTTTTACAGTAAAATTCTTATCATAATACATCTTTTCTTTTATGTATAAATCTGTGTTTAACCATATTTTGTTTAAAATATTTCTTAATAACGATTTTTTATATTTCTCGTTTTTTATGTAGACATACGAATTTTTTTTTTTTTTTTTTTTAGAGCACGTATTCTTTTTTAATTTTCTTTCTAATACAATGGATGTTTTGTTAAGACTACATTCAGAACTCATTGCGTTCATGCAATTATTTTTTAAGTGTCTATTTGCTTCTATTCCTGATTTCGTAACATACTTTCGTGTTATATTTTTACCGATTCTTTCACTTCGCTCCTGTCTTTCGATGATATCTTTTTCACTCAGATCTTGATCTTTTGGATGTGAAAAGAAACCGCACAAAAAATTCACAACCGAATCAGTAGACGGACTTATATTCTTTAAGTCTATTATTACCTTATTCATTAATTTCATTGCTTTTATTTTATTATATAAGAAAAATGATTTTACAAAGCTTCCTCCATTTTTTGAGAATAAAAAGTTTATAAAAATAGGATCCATATACAAATATTGATAAACTAAATCATAGAATATTCCGATTTTTAAAAAACAGTTTGTAAATATGGTATGAAAAAACTTTTTATTACTTAGCCATTTATTTATAGTTATTTTATTACAAAGATTTTTTAAAAAAATATTGTCGTATAGATAACCATAAAAATCTAGAGCTTTCATAATTTTTTTAAAATTTATTTTATTGATTCTATTTATTATATCATTAGAAAATAAAACTTTCGATAACGCAAAGTTTACATGATGTTCATTCATATTTATCAAATTATTTGTACTATACGTATTTAAAATTATTTTAAAATAGGAATATTTCTCAAAGCATTTTATATTTATCTCTAATATTTTATTTTCTTTTTCATATATTAATTTAATATTTTTTAAAAAATTATTTCTTAAGGGTACCTTATTTTTTATTATGTATTCTTTTTTTTCCCCGATTACTTCCGTTTCAACCTTCTTATCATTCTCGTTATCCATAATACCAATTTTATTATTATTTCTATTCTGTCCAATATATTTTCTAAACAGTTCGTCCTCTTTACTAGGTTCTAACATCACGCTTGATGAAAAGTTTTCAAAAGGGTAACCGTTATTCGTTGTTATATTGTTCTCCTTTTTTTTCCCTTCAACGTCATCAATTTTGTAATGAAGCTTATTTTTATTATATACCACGGGATCATTCACATCATTTCCTTCACCATAAATTTTATTATTACACCCGTGTATTTGTTTGATGTATCGGGACTTGCATTCCTCATTATAATTTTCATGCATTCCGTCCATTTGATTGACCGCTTCTTTTCCTACTTCTTTGTCTGCTCCATCCCTGTTATAGATTAGATATCCATTAGAAAAATCCCCATTTTCTTCATCTATGTTCTTACCTTTGTTTACCTCCTTGTCCTCTTTTATGAGGTTTAAAATTTCGTTATGAATACTTTTTATTTTTTTCTTTTTTTCTATTATATTATTTTTAATATTGCTACCATTACTGTTTATCAGATCTATGTATTTTATAGTGCATTTGCTATTACAACTACTATTATTTTTGTCCCCATTCAACGAGAACATATCTTTGTCATATAAAATAACTTTTTTGTTTATAGGTGAAAAGCTTAACTTTTCATTAGAGGAATATTCACTACATTTATTTATTATCCTTTCTTTTAGTTTATCATTCAAATTGATTTTCGTAGAATTACTACTTATTAATTTTTCTCTCATTTCTTCATATAATTTATTTTTATTACTTAGGCTTTTGGAGAGGGTACTTATTTTGTCATCATTTCTTTCATCCTCTATCATAAGACTGTTTGAATAATACGGATATAATACATCATTATTAATCATATATTCATCCCCTGGAGTGGTGTTGCATCTAATTTGAATATTTACTTTGCCTCTGAATTTCCTAATTTCCTCATTTAATTTTTCTTTGTTTTTTTCTGCACTTTTTCCTTCGTATATATTGTCTAAAAGGATAGGACTACAATTTAAATCATTTTCAAGAAAAACATGTGTCAATTCATTTTCTTTGGACTTATTTTTAAGATTATCATTTATTGTGTAGACCTCCTGTTTATAATGCACTTCATCTCTTTTGTTTTGCTTCTTCACTGATTGCTCATTTTTTTTATTTTTTTTTACGCTTTCTTTTACTTCTCTATTCTCACTATATATATTATTTTCATTTCTTTTCATTTCGTTACATTCCTCAGTTAACCTAATTCCACCTTCATTTCTAAATTTGTGACAATGAATTCTAGCAGTTGTCACATTCACATTACCAATAACTGTTTTTTCTAATTCACTATCCTTTCTTTTCGTCTGCAACGTTTTTTCTTGCAAACATTCATATTCATTTTTGTTATTTAAGTTTTTAGTCGCAGTGTGTTCATTACAATTTTTTGTGTCACATGAATACCTCTTAGTATATTCACTATATGTCCTCTTAACACCATATTTTGTCTTAGAGTTATTTTCAGATTTTGAATAGATCTTTTCATGTATCATGCCGCTCTCTATTTCTTTATCACGCAATTTATTTTTATTTACGCTCATCAAATCTTCATCTGTTATATAACATTTCAACAAAGGGCAAAATTTACCTGTATATATATTATTTTTTATTTTATTTTCTTCTGTTATCACTTTTTCTTCTATCACTTTTGAAATATCATGTTTTTTTTTTATACACACATTGGTTAAGTAAGATTTATTACAAAAATTATTACTATCATTATTTTTGTAAAAGTCTTTCAATTTACAAAATATATTTTTATTATACTTCCCTTCGTCCTGTAAATCGCTACACTTCATTCGCTTTTTTATATAATCGTATTGTTCACTCTCTAACATGAAATTATGAAATAGATCCTTTTTATCTTCGCTCAAGGGGTATTCAGTGACTTTTAAATTGTGAAAGCAATATGAACGCTTTTTTGAATTATACTTCATCATTATGTTATAAACGCCAGTGTGTTTTTTTCGATTTTAATTGGGCGCGATGCTAACATAAAAGACAAGGAAAAATAAGGTAACAAAAAAAAGGACAACAAGGCAACAGCAAAAAGGACAATAAAACAAAAAAAATGACAATAAGACAAAAGAAAAAAGTAAAATATAACAACAAATAAAAGTAAAATATAACGACAAATATGAGTAAAATATAACGACAAATATGAGTAAAATATAACGACAAATATGAGTAAAATATAACGACAAATATGAGTAAAATATAACGACAAATAAGAGTTACATAAGGCAGCGAAAAAAAAAATAAAGCAAAAATTACCAAAGAATATGGCAAAAAAGATACACACAAAAAGTAACAAATATGGAAACTTGCTAATAAAAATAATGGGAAAAAAAAATAAATAATTTTATTTACCTTAATGAAAAAAGTACATAATTTTTAAATATAATATGACCATCTTTGTGACACACGCATAACAAGTAATTTCCTTTTTTTATAAAAAAAAAAAAATAATGATAATAATTTAAATAGACTCGAACTATTTAATTAAAATAAAGACGTACGGTACTAAATTATAGGGGTAAAACAACAACGACATAAAAATATTACATATAAATATGTGTATGTATAAGCATTTAATGTTCTAGGCATTTGTTTTCATTTCATTGCTCTTTATTATACTTTATACACATACGCGCCAAGGAACTGCATGCGCAACCTACATTCAAATGCAGTAATCGAAGCGAAATTTATTTAACATTAATTCATATATGAGTATAGTTCAATATTCTTTCGTATTTTTTAAGCATAATCAAATGTCTACTTTTACGCATATTTATATTTTATCATGCATACACATATATATAAATACTCAAGTATACCCAATACAAAAAAAAAAAAAAAAAAAAAAAAAATATATTTTCCCATGAAAAAGAAAAAGAAGCATTGTAGTTCATTTTTTTTTTTTAATTAATTTTGACATATGATGTCTATCTTTTATCATATACTCATATGCGCATATTCACCTATGAAGTAACACAAACAATTGCATTTTTAAATGATTTCGCTATTCTCGAGTTATTATAAAAAATGACGATCCATCCATTCAATCAGAAATAAACACATAAAGATAGTACTGATAAAGAAACAAAACAGAGCAAAACAAACTAAAATTAACATCATTGTTGTAATTAATGTTATTGTTAAATTGCATACTCTTTTCCCTAAATATCTAACCGAATTATGTTTATGAAATTGTAATACTTGTCTGAACAACCAATTATATTAATCAGATTTTCATTGGAAATAATTTCTTGCGTTAACAGGGAAAAAGCTTTTCGTACATATATAAATATTTGAAAATGTTCACAGTTACATTCAGATATCAATCTATTTACAAAGTCGTCGTTCATATTATTTTGAAAGTAATAATTTACGGAAATATTTTTATCGTAAAGTTTTAAATCATCTGATTTGTTAATATGAACAACATTATTATAAAAATGTTCTAACGAGTTGTGCTTTCTTTCGTAAAATTTTTGTTCATAATTATTTACATGCATAAATTCAATATTTTGTAATAAATCATTAAAATGGATTTCTTTAAAATTACTGCTTCTCCTGTCATTCATACTATTTTCACTATTAAATTTTAATAAATTATTATGCTCTATATTATCCCCTTCACCACATATTGGTGCTAATCTACGAAGTACGTTCTTATTAAAAACTTTTACATTATCCTTGTACGGGATAGGAAGCATTAAAACAACATTAACTATAGCATTAATTATTTTGTGTAATCTTTCTCCTAGCTGTTCTATAGCATATTCATTAAAATATTCCATATCTATGTCTCTTATAATTTTGTCCAAATTATTGATGCTATTAATTTCTCCTTTCAAAAAACAAAAGCCTTTTTCTCTGTCACCGTAATCAGCACCATAATTATCATCATCATCATTATTATTATTGTTATTATTATTACTCTTCCTTTCATTATTATTATTATTAGTATGTACCTTAGAACGTAGGGAAACCATTTCCCTCTTCTGTTTATACATACAGAGATATATTAATATATTACAATAAGCTAATATAAAATATTTTAAATCATCCGAATTTTGATATATATAAAATATATCATTTAACCACTCATCAATAATAGATGTGAAAATATGTTCATCAACTAGAATAGTAAAAAAATCCTGTATATCTAAAAAAAGATACATAGAAAATGACTGATATATGTATCTTTTTTTCTGAATCATCAATAACATTGTATATACATTATACTCATTTTCGGAACTATTTAAAAGGAGATTGTTGTTCACACATTTTAATGTTTTTAGTAGCTTCCTTATATGTTCTTCTTTTTTATCTTTTAATAGAAATATATTAAAATAAATAGTATTTAACAACTTCACAATTTTTTTTTCCTTATCATTGTCCATAGCATCTAATCGATGATTATGCATATTATTATTACTACTATTATAATTATGACTTAATTTCCTTTTTCTTCTTGTCATATTCTTTTTTTTGTTTAAAAAATAGTTTTTTATATGTCTATAAAATAGTACTTCATTTTTGATAATTTCATTTTTGTCTGCACTTATCTCGTTTAGCGTATCGTATAATTCACTTTTTTCAAATGCACTATCTCTGGAAAATCTTTTCGCATTCTTAGAAGAACTAGAACTATTCCTGTAAACATACCCTTGTAAACTCATTTGTTTATCTTCCTCCTCCATTTCTACATATGCCCCTTCTCCCACATCTACGTCTAAATCCTCTTCCATTCCAGCATCTATGTCTGCTTCTCCAATACTTTCAAATAAAAATTCTGTATCCTTAAAAATAAACTCCTTAGTGTTAAAATTTCTATCTCCTGATTTTGCTTCATCAAATTTTTTAAACGAATAATTCGAACCAGTATCATCAATATCACTTAATTCGGTCTGATCATCTTGAATTATGTTATATGCCTTCCTTAGTTTACTCCAAAATAAATGCGTAAAAAGTATTTTATTTTTTGTTAATAATGAAAATAGATATGATAATAAGCTGTTATATAAATATAAACCACATATATGTATTGTGCTATTATTACAAAAGTTTTGCTCATTAATGTTTTCGTCCGATAAGCAAATCAACAATAAACTAATTTTTCGTAAAATTTCTATTAATGATATGTTAGAATTATTTATCCTAAATGTTTTTTCCTCTGCTAGGGAAAAGAAAACATAAAAGACATCCCTTTTAATTACATTACTAAAAAATTGCATTACATACATAGGGATATTAGGTATTTTTTCTATTTTATTTATCTCCCTTAAGTGAAATATATTCAAATCGTTCGAAATATGTGCTAAGGAATAAAGAAAATAAAACCAGAAAATTTTATAATTAAATAACGAATTTTTTGTAAATATGTATAATATATAATATATTTCATTTAATATTTCTTCATTCAGTTCATTATTTTTTACTCTTCTTATTATATGTTTAAAATAAACTATAAAACTATCATTTTGCAATATTTTTATTATTAACACATCTTGAGTACTACTAGCATTTTTATAATGTTCCAAAAAAAAGGAAAAAAATTTTAATGTTCTCAAAAATGAATACCCTTTGTCATTTCCTAATAAGGGAGAAGACGTTACATCTAGTAGGGATTCATTTAGCAAGTTAATAAATAAAATAATATTATTGTTAATTTCATTCTGATAAAACATAGAAATAAAATTCAAAAACTGGTTTAAATTACTTTCTTCCATTTTCTCCATGTAAAAATGAAAATTGTTATATAACACATCATTAATAAAAAAGTCCGTGAAACAATTTACTTGGTTATACAAATAATTTTTACAAATTTTAGATCTAACATCACTATAATAATTACAATCAATATTGTCTTCCCTTAAACATTTTAAAAGATATATTTTTTCATAATTTTCACTTAGATTTATATTTATATTATCCCAGTAGAATATATTATCACATGAAGTCGACTCATTTTTTATAAACAAAATTAATAATTGAAAAAATAAAAATATGAATATTTCTCTATAGTCGTTATAAAATATTTCCCTTGGAATTCCATATTTATACATTAAATTAACTAAAGTGTCAAAGGACCTAAATTTTAAATGTTTTTCAAAATAAAATAAGTTTATAAAACTAATATAAAAAAAAAATTGTAATACATTATCACTAAATCGTGTCATATTAATATATTCCTTTAACATCCACATCACGACTCTCTTTAAGTTATTTGAATAAGGGTGCAACAAATTTACTAACATATAATTAAGAAAAAAAGACTTGTCCTTTATTTTAAAATCATCAGTAATACTTTCAAATTGGGATATTTCATTAGCATCGTTATTAAAATAAGATATATAACTGCATTTATTTTTATAATATTCCTCAATATAATGATCAGTAGTTAAATCTTCTTTATCTATACGTCTCCTATAAGAATCATTCATGTTATCTAATAATACCTTTTGATTTATTATATTTTCCAAAACTTTTTTGATAAATAAATATTTATAATAGGTTAAAAACATAAACAAAGAAAAATATTTATATAAACTTATATCATTCATAATAAGACAACTATAATTTAAATTATGCTCATTTTGTACACTATATAAATCTTTAAATATTAACTCATCCTGAGAATATTTGTATAATGGTAAATTCTTAATAATAAATAACAAACTATTAAATGTATCACAATTTGACATATAAAAACTAGTAAAATCAAAATTATATTCTATTTTATTCTCTTTCATATGATTCTGTATTATTTTTGAGATGTAGTCAATTATATTCTTTATATGAATTTTATAATTCTCCGTTCTCATGCAAACTTCTGAATTAATTAAGAAGTTAACATTTTTATAACCACATATTTCTATTTCTTCATTCGAAAAGTCTAATTCTTTTTTTAAAAACATTTCAGGATATAACAAATGCATATACTCATTTTGAATAACTAAGCATGTTCTTAAATGATCTTTTACATTCTTATCTAAATCAAATATTATATCATAAAAATATTTCTCTAACAATTCACAAAATAAAAAAATTATGTAATTCACGTATTTCTTTAGAATATTCTTTGATTTTGTATCGTCGTAATAATCAAGTAAATATTTACGGAACAATGGTATCTTTTCAAAACAAATAATATATCTCTCAAATTTTAAATTATCAAATAATAGACTCTCTTTCTGTCCTGCGCTGCTCGTGAAAAAATTCTGAAAATAAAAAAAAAAAAAAGAAAAAAAAAAGGTAAATTTAATTGCATATACAGCCATAAATTTAAATGCATTATGGAGGAACGTTCATTTAACAATTTCTCAGCGTACAGTAGAATAAGGCACATTTAACGTTTTCGCTACCATATACAAATATGCATTTATATACACATAACGCATTTTATATTTTTCTATTATCTGTTTTTACATCAATGCATTCTATATGAGAGCTGCTGTTAATATGAAAAAAAAGACAACGTAAAAAAATCTCACTCAGAATATTTTGTTTGACAAATGCTCGTAAATTGTCCAGAGAAATTATCATACACAGGTAATTCACTGAAAGGGACAAGCATTTATCAGAAAACTTCAAATAATCAGTATAATCTATTATGTACTTAATATACCAAAACAGTTTGTTATAATTCATTCTTTCTTCATCCGTACATGTAGTGTTTATAGTTATTTTTAGTATTAAAACTGAAATTTTCTCTAAAAATATAATATATTTATTTTCAAAATGCTTAAGAATCATTTTCCAAGTATCATTCATTTCCTCATAATTAATGGATCTATATAAAAATAAATTTAAAATTTTTAAGCACCACTTTTTTGACTTCAATATATATATCAAAAATAACTTGTCCAAATGATTTCTTTTATTATGGATAAATTTACTTAAATTTTCATAAGAAGATTCTTCAGTTATTTTAGAAACAGATATAGACCTTTCATTGTTATACAGTTCATTTGTATTTATATTTACATTTACAAAATATAAATTATTTACGTATTCATGCAAATTTATATCTATTATTTCCATTATATTAGTAAATAATATTTCAAGTTCATTATCTAGCACTCCTTCTGGCAATGAAATAAAATGACACACCAAAGTCTTATATAAAAATTTTACAATTTTTTTTGTTATGAATATAATATATATATTGTTATTAAATTTTAACAGAGAATATAATAATCTGTTAAAAAAGGGGAAAAATATTTTTATTATATCCTCAAATCCTAATAACAAATTTTCACAAGGTATTTTTAAATCACTGTAATCTTCTATTTGTAATAAATTTTTATTGCTATTATTTATATAAGAAATAAAGTAATTATGATATATAACAGAATAATAGTTAGATTTATGAGTTCTAGGAATGTACTTTTTTAACATTTTATTCATTAAAAACATTAAAGAATAGAAATTTTGAAATTGTATCACCATACTGTAGTTATCCTTCTTTTCACTGTTTTCCTCATATTTTATTTCATTAACTGAATCGTTATGACCACTTAAATCCATAATATAATATATAGTTGAATTGTAATCAGTATTTAACACATTCCTGAAATCATTATTTTTAATAAAGGAAATAAACTTAAAGGTATCAAATATATTTCCTAATACATTATGCCATTTGTAAGGATAATCAATCAAAAATATACTAAAAAAAATATCAATAAAATATAAGCATATATTGAATTTTTTCATTTCAATTATACTTTTATATCTTTTAAAAGATTTATACATATCCTTATTAATCATCTTTACAAAAGTAGTAAAATTATCACTTCCTTTATCATTTATTATACAGGAATTTTTAATTAGCAACAAAATTTTTTCTTTTAAATATGTCCATTCTTCTTCTTTAAGATGTTTTGAAGTCTTTTCTAAATTTTCTAGTAACGTATAATTTTCGATAATACTTTTACTTAAGAATGTAATGACTAGAAAATTTGTTTGAGTGCATTCTGCATTTTCTGTTTCTTCTTTGTTCTTTCCCCCGTTGTTCCATGTGTGTTTGTCTAACTCAACGTTATCTTTACTATGTATTAAACTATTAAAATTTTTTATTTCTTTCTTGTATTTATCCTCTTCATAATTCCTTATAAGATTTTTCAAATATTTATTTACAAATTCAAAAATATAATTCTTTAAACATATTAGCATCATTAATCTTGTAAAATGAAATTCTTCATTTTTAATATAGGAATTATTAATAGCTTTAATCGTCTTAATGATATCCAAGTTATTATCTTTGAATTTTCTAGAAATATCATAATTTATATTTTTCTCTTTTACTAAATCAGTAAAGATATCTACTTGTTTTTTTATTTCCATTTTATAGCTAAATCCTGCATCATTTTTTTTATCCCTTACACTTTCTCCATGGTTAGTTTCAAAAATGTTTAAATCTTCTGTATCGTCTACCTTTTCGTGGTAATTATTTAAATCAATAAATAATTTGTCGTTTATTTTAATTAAAGTATCCATTATTCCATGTATAATTTCTTAAATAATAGAATGAAAAGTAAAATTACAAAAAATATGGAAATTAGATTCTTCTAGTTAAATTTTAAATCAATATATCGTAAATAAATGGAAGTGAAATTTTCATTCTATGAGTTTAAGTATGTAGTTCAACTATTGTATTGAGATATTATTTATTTTATTATTTTATCTAATTATTCATTTATCTGATCATTTTTTTTTCTTCTTTTTTTTCTTTTTTTATTTTTGTTCTTGTGTTACCGACCTATTTGTTCAATCTTTTGTTGATATGTACGATTCAGATGCTGGTTGATACATTTGTCTGTTAAGCTCTTTCTTCGTTTCAACTTTCTTATTAAGCGAAATAGCGAATGGTAAATATTTTCATGGAAGTAAAAGATAACTAAAAATTGTTAAATTCACTTAGTTAAGAAAATAAATAGAGTTACGCATAAATATAATACCCAAATAAAAAGTTAGTGTGTAATATATTTTTTGCAATCTATTTTATATGAAGTATTATGACTTAAAAATAAAAATGGGAAATGCGTTTACCCTTATATAACCCTATTTTTTAAATTCATTTGTTTTACATATTTGTACACACCAAAGGTTTCCAAATGTAAAATTTTAAAATTTTAAGAATTCGAAAATTTTATTTCGTAAATAAATTTAATTAATTTAATTGTTAATAATAGAGACATGACAAGAGAAAAAATATTAATTTAGAATTATTTTTTTTTTTTTTTATTTAATTTTTTAGCTTTTTTTTTTTTTTGTGTTCATAAAAAAAAAAGCCATTACTTTGTACAATATTTACTGTTCATATATAATATGTGAAAATTAATATTCTCATAAAAAATATTTCTTTCTTTTTTTACTATATATTAACATATGAGAAAAAAAATAAGGAAATATGTGCAATTAACTATTTAAAAAAAAAATGATATATGGTGCTACTTAACCAGACAATGTATATAATGTGAGCGTGTAGTTGTAATATGATCAATGTGAAAAAATATGTAGTAACATAAAGATTTTATTGAAAAAAACAAAAACAAAGACAAAAACAAAATGGAAAAAAATATTGAAAAAAATATGTACAAAAAAAATGAGAAAGCATGCAAATATATACATATAAATATATATTAACGAATGGATAAACACAGAGATGAAATGGATACTACTATGAATAATGACAAAAAAATAAAAAAAAATTATGAACTGTTAATATATTAATAAAAAAAAAAAAAAAGTGAATTTCTTAGCTAGTTGGAATTTAAATAGCTTTTAATTTTTTTTTTTTTTTTTTAAATAATAAAATATTGTTTAGAGTGTATATCTTAAGAATTATATATTTAAAAAAACATCAATTTTTCAGTAGTTCTGAACTAATTGTAACTGTTAAATTGTTCAAAATTTTTCTTCTTTCTTTTTGAAAACATGACGGTTTTAATAATAATGTATATGGATATTCTGCTTTTGTAATTTTTTCATCGTTCGTACTGCTTATTTTAGGCTTCGATCTGTTTGTTGTTATTACTTTATTGCTATATACACATATATATATGTTTTGCATTTTTCACTTACACATCTTAAGACTGTTAACACTACTTTTGTTTAGTTCATTTCTATTGATGTTGTCATTTCTGTTAACAGGGAATGGTACCTTTTACGATTTCTCCACTTTTATAGCATGCCACTTAATATGAACGATTCTTCTATTTAAGCAGAAATAGATATATATATGTGTACATATATGAGCATACACCCATATATACATATTTGTATATATGTAATAAGTAAATGAACAAAAGGGAATTCTACACATTTCCACGTGGTTCTAAATGTAAGCCGCATCTAACAGTTATATTATCATTTATAAAATTCTGTACCTTTATTTATTTTTACACGTACTTTTTAATATTAACATTTGATATCCTTTCTCACATATACATTCGTTGTTGATGTTGTTGAACTATGAAAGAAATTTTGATTCCTATTTTGAAGTTAAATAAGTTGCATTCGATTTTTTATTATCCATATTTTTATTAGAATTATACATAAATGAAACGTCCGAGGTGTTTCGAAGTACGGTGTTATTATTTATCTTATGTTTACTAGAATAAAACGTATCATTCATATTGTCCATGTCGCTGGAATTATTTCGTTTATGAAAACGCTCATTTACTAATTTTGTACGTCTGTTGCTCATCTTACTATTTTGTTGACATGATGTTGTTTGCTTATTTGTTTTATAATATGTATCATTATTCACTTCATTTTTTACAAAATCACCCTTTTGCTCATAATTCTGATATTTTCTCCTATAAAATACGTTATTATTATTATTATTATTATTCATTTGATTCTTATTATGGTTTATCTTTTTACCCATTAGATTATTATTGCCCAATCGTTTGTCTGCTGATTTTTTTTCGTAGTATCCTTTTTTATTGAAGTTATAATCATTTATTCTTTCTTCATTTTGATTGTCTCTATAAATAGTGTTATTTTTTTTCCCATAAAAATTTGAGTTTGCAACTGCATCATCTCCTTTCTTAGAATTATCATATTTCTTATTTGATGAAAAACTTAAAAAAGAACCTTTGTAGTTACTCGAAGAATTTTTATGGAATGGTGGTACGGTTTTCTTTTGATTATAAGAGCGATAATTATTTTTTCTGTTATAATATTTATTTTCTTCATTATGTGTGCATGTATTATTAATTAATAATGCATTCGAAGAATTTTTTGAACTCATGATATAATTATTCTTCGTTACACTGTAGTTCGCATTAACAGAATTATCTACATAATCGATCTTATTTAATACATTTGAATAATCACTGCTATTTCCATTAATAACTATTCTTTCATCTAATCCTTTTGTATTTACTTGAAAATTTGAATTATCTTTATTAAATTTGGTACCTTCATTATTACATTTTTTTTCTGAAGTTTCACTTATTTCTGTTATGTTATCATTATTACTTTCTTCCCTAATATTGTCGGTATAGCATGAATTTAATTCATACATTTTTATTTCATCCTGAAATACTTCATTACCATTCTTCTTTCTATTTTCTTGATCTAAATAAGCCTCTAATAATTTATTATATCTATTACCAATCCATATTTTGAACTGTTTGAAATTAAAAGAACTAGACTTTCCTGTATTATTAGTTCTCTTTTCATCCCTCTTTCCTATTAAATGATTCTTTTTATCTTCTGGATATTTACAATAATCATTCTTACTTATATTTTTCATATTTTTATCATCCTTATTTGCTAATATATTGCCCTGAACTTCCTCATCCTCACTTCTATCTGTGATATTATAATTATCATTTTTAACGCATTCACAATTGTTCATCTCTTCATCATTATATCTTCTAATATTTTGGATATGTTTTGTTTTCTCCCTCGTTAAACAATCTTCAGTATTATATTCCTTTTTTCTTCCCTCTTTTGTTATTATGCATTTTGTGTCACTGTTTTCCTTGATTTTACTATGGTCTCTATTACTCTTATCCACCTTTTTACTACTGGGAATGTTACTATTATCCATATTAGTATGATCAGACTTACTATTATCAGACATATTATTCACAATTTTTTCTTTATTCTTAAAACTGTTATCAACCATATTACTGTTTGTATTATTTACACCATTATTAGCATAATTACATTTATCAAGGTTCCTATTAAAAATGTGATTATTATTATCATTAATGTGTTCATACATGTTTTCACCAGTATTCTCATTAGTAGTAGCCCATATGGTTTTATTAGACACATTTTCTCCACGTTTAACTAAATGATTGGAACTATTTTTATAAACATCTGTTTCATCTACTTTCACGTCACTTAAATCATTTGGTGCACAGCTGTTTTCTTTTTCATAATGATTTGATTCTTTATTATTCATAATTTTGTTATCATTTACCTTTTTATTATAATTATTATTACCACTATTATTAAATGTGTGTAACATTTTTTTATTATTATCGTTATTCATATTATCACTTCTTTTAAAATAGTTACTTTCATTATTTTTTTTCCCGTATTTTTCCTCATTAATAAATTTTGTGTCTGATTTTTTTATATTTGATATTTCTTCCTTATTTTTAAAATTATTTCTTTTAAAATTAAAATTTTTGTTATTTCCACTTTCATCACGTGACACAGGGTGATTATTCCTATTCATACTATTGTCCTTATGGATTTCCTCGTAACTGTTATCAGCCCTGTTATAAGTGTGCTTACTACTATTAATATACTTGTTACGGTTATTGTTATTATCACTGTTACTATCGTTGTTATCACTGTTTTTACCACCACAGTTAACACCTTTGTTATCATTATTCTTATCAACGGTATCACCAATGTCATAATTATTACCATTACTACCATTGTGTCCATAATTATTACCGCTATAACTGTTATTTTTGTTGTTATAATTTTTACAGTTATCAATATTTTGTACAGTATTATCATTCATTTTTGAGACACCATTATTACTTTTCCGATAGCTATCAATATTTTTGTAACTGTTGTTGATACTACTCGTGCATACACTATTCTCGTTACTATTTTTATGCTTTTTTTCATTACTATTATGGATATCTTTTGTTTTACAAATATAATTATGGCCATTTTTGTAATTTTTCCTATTTTTTATACTTTCATTATTCTTATAATATTCGCTACTCTTAAAATTATCGCAAGCTGTATCAAAGTCAAAACTTTTGCCGTTATCATTATTGTTTCTACATTCAACTTTTTTGTTATTCCCTATATTTCTGTAACCGTTATACTTTTTATTTGAATTATTCGTGCTCGTGTTATTATTTCGGAAGTCCTTCTTGAAGTTTGTGTTGTTCCTACTATTATTATATACTGAAATTCTTTTATAGTTTTCACTATTATTATTATTAATATTATTACTACTATTATTGTTTGTGAGTTTATTGCCATTTGTTTTCTCATTATTATAAGGTTTCTCTTTTGTGTCCTCGCTTTTTCTACCCGAATTAATGTTCATACTGTTAGTACTAAATATCCTAATGGAACCTGAATTTAAACGACTATTATTATATACCTCTTCTGTATTCATATTTTTTACGTTACTACATTTTCCATCTTTTTTGTCCTTCTCCACTTCCGGTTTTTTAATATTTTCATTTTTCGTATTTTCCATTTCATCATGTATCCCTATTTTTCCTTTTTCTTTTTTATCTAATTCATAGTTTGTTAAACTTTTATCCTCATTTACTTTTATATCACAATTATTGCTTTTAATATATTCTCTATCCCTCCTTTCAGTATGTACAACTTTATCTTCTCTTCTATTACTTTCATTTTTTACAGAACTCTTTTTAGATATCATGTTCATTTTTTTCGAATCACGTACCTCACCTGTAAAATTTATATCATTACTGCTACTTACTTTTGAATCATTACATAAAGGTATATCCTTCGAGATTCCTACTAAGTTATTGTTACTTTTAGAGCATAAATTATTTGTGTTATTCACATTAGCTTCCATGTTTTTATCGTCCTTCGTTTTATTATTTGAATAAACGTTATTCACATGATTTGAGCCATTTCTCCCCTTCTCCATTTTATTATGGGGTATTTTCCTAACATTTTGAAAAGGTTTATTGTTGTTATCATTACAATTTCTGCTGTCAAAAAAATTTGTTAAATTTCTATTTAAGAATGTGTTGTGCTTTTTTTTAACATCATTTTTCGTATAAGCTCTATTAAAATAGTTTGTGTTTTTTCTTCCCCATCTTTCATATCTCCCTTTTTCATTGTTTCCCCTTTTGATACCGTTTCCACAATAGCTATTATTATTGCTACTACTAGTACTGTTGTTGTTACTTCTTTGAACCTTAATTCCTTTATCACTAATATTTTTGTTCTTGTTACTATTGATATTATTCATGGTACAAGAGGTACTGTTCTTATTAAGACTACTTATATGATTACTCTTTACATTAGTGTTACAATTATTTGTAATGACATTCTTATTATTACTATTACTACTATTACTTCTACTAACATTAATCTTAATATTTTGGATGCCTTCTTTTAATACACTTCGTTCTTTTTTTAAATTTTCATTAAAGTTTTCAAAAGTATACCCCCTCTCATTGTTATTTCTTTCCTTATATTTGTTTACTTTATCATTTGCATTACTTTGAGTTTTCGGATTAATCGAATAAAAGTTACTTTTATATTCTTTTTTAGCATAGTTACATTTTCCTGTATTTCTAATTTTTGTTTCTTTTTGATTACTCATTTTAATTAAAAAAAAAAAAAAAAAGGCCTAATTTTTTCTTTTTTTTATCTTTTATAAATATTTCTTTATTTTATGTTATTAATTTAACTTCGCCAAAATAAAATTAAAAAAAAAAAAATATAATACAATGAATTTATGTATACTTCTATGTATATTCATACCTTTATATATACTTGTACATATTTGTACATTTTTATATATAAGTACATATATATATGGGCGTATTTAAGTACAAATACAAACACTTACGTGCGTTTGTATATATTTACAAAGTCAGCTTTTAATATGATTATAGAATTTACATTTAGTTTATTAAGATATGGAAAATTTTAGGAGAAAATATTTTTAGCATCTAGTGAGCAAGTACTTATGAAAAATTAACTTATGAAAAACTGTCAAGACATAAGGTGTAATAACCTATAAATGTATATTTTAAAAAATAGAATAAATGAATAAAAAATATTAGCTCGTACTCCGTTGTACACAACGTAAAAAAAAAAATGTGCAATAATGCAAATGTACTTTTTATGGAATATATTTGGTTCATTAAAAAAAATTTTATTGATGGAAAATTCTTAAAGGAATATGGAAAAAATAGAAAAAAAAAAAAAAAAAAAATACATATAAATTATGTAAAAGATTACATCTATATAATGGTAAACAAAAACTTCCATGTATTTATTATATGTAAATATATACATTGTATATGCATACATGTAACTTTTTATTCTATTATTTTCCTATTATCTTCATTTAACTTTTTCTTTTTTCTTTTTTTAAAAGCAGTTCATTTTGCTCTTTTAGCATTATTTTTAATGTTTAAATCTTTTTTTTTTTTTTTTTTTGTATCCTCATTGCATTGTTATTAAATTCTTTCATAAATTACAGCAATGTATTTTATTCTTTTTTTTTTTTTTTTTACATTCTCCTTACACGTTTTCTTACGGTGTTTAACGGTAAGTTTATTAATTTTTTTTAACTCGTGATCTTTTTTGTTTATTTTAACTATGAAATACTGATTTAATTACATGAAACCTACTCTTCTTATATAGTACATAATTATTAAATTTAAAAAATGAAAAAAAGTTTATTATTTTTAATTCATGGAAGATTCCTATTTTTGATTAGGGTGTTCAATTTTTTTTTTATTTTTAAAAAAAGGATAGTAATAATATTATATAGGTCATACATATATACTCATTCACTATAAATTTTTTATAAATTTATCATTTTATAGGATCACTGAACCTTATTTTTAAGAATTTTAAAATATTTATTTAGCAATGTGCTACGCATTATACAAGTAAAACCGGAATATTTAATTTTTTTTTTTTTTATTTTTTATATTTATCGTAGTACACGTAGCTTTAATATTGTTTTGCTTTTGTTTTATATTTTATATCTTTTATATTTTATCATTCATTTGTATTTTATTTTTTTTTTTTTACTTTTTCGAAATTGTTCTTTTAACATCATAATCGATTAGTCCTTCTGTAATTGATATATGGAAATTTCAAAAAAAAAAATTTCCTTGTGTATATCTAGAAAATATGTAGTAATAGGAAATTACTTTCTTTTTCAGTATATTTTACTCATTTGTAGAACTTTTGACGAGCTGCTTAGTATTTACCATGAAATGTCCTTGTATGTTCAAAAAAAAAAAAAAAAAAATTTTCTCATAATTTCAATTTTTTTTATATAAACATTTTGTAAGATTATACTTACTTTTCATTTATGTAAAAGTCATTTTTGAAATAATTTGTGAAATTCAAAAGCTACTGAGATGTATCATTAAGGAAAAGGAAAAATAATGTTTGTTCAAAAATGTTTTTGAAAAAACATATATTTGAAATTTTATTTGTTTTATTATTATTTAGTAATACGGGAAATTACAAAATGTATTTTATTTATTTCTTTTTGTGTGTAATAAAAAAAAAAAAAAAAAAAAAATAGGGGGTTAAGGAGAAAACAAAAAAGCTCAATTATATCATTTTTTTTTTCATTTCATAAAATAAGGAACAAAAAAAGATTATTATTACTATATATATATTGAATCCGCATTACCTATATTTTGATTCTTTCTATATTTAAAAGTAACTTTTCGTAAAAACCTTTCGAAAAGTGATTAGGAGGGTGTAAAATAATATGCATGTTCTTTTATATGCATAGGATAGAGGAAGCGAAAAATTAGATTTTGTCAAATGTCCTCGAGTGAAAAAGTGAAAGATATGAAGAAGCAAATCAATTAAAATTAAATATGATTCAACGCATATATAAAAATAGAAGAATTTCCCTTTTTTTTTCTTCACGTTTGAGAAAGAGTGCATGTCTATAACAAAGGATGCACAAATAGAAAAAATTTTGCTTAGTATGCTTTACATATCCATTGTAATATATATTTAACTTATTTTGAAGCATTTAATAGAATTTAAAAACGATTTTTTTTTATTTGCTTGAACTTTGCAAAAAAAAAAAAAAAAAATATCGATAATACCAGGTGTTGCGAATCATTAAAGAAAAGTTAAAATTTAATTTTTATAGAAAAAAATAAAAAAACAAGAAACAATAATCAATAAAGATGACATCTAGCATATTTATAAACAAAAAAAAAAAAAAAAAAAATGTTTTAATTTTTGTTGAAATACTCTTTTTAATATCTATTTTGAGTATGTATACATTAATAAAAATGTACCTGCTTAGAAAGAATGCTTCATGGAAAGAGAAACTCTTGACTTTATGCTTTTTTACAAACATCTTTTTCATTTATTTATTGTTTTTTCCAATTCCCTACATGCAAGTATATATGTATACACATGTATCTGTAAACATTTTTAGAAATTTACAGTGCGGTTTTATAGTAATGGTGCGCTTCCTTATATGACAGTTTTACACTTTTTTTTTTTTTTTAACTTCATCCTATAAGTAGTTTTCCATTGCATGCTATGATTTTATTCTTCTAAATATTTCTTCATGTCGACATTTCATATTTGAGCTTTCAAAAATGAACTTGGTTCTTTCAATTGCCTCTTCAAGATATTTATGAACCACATCTGAACTCCATTGAGCTAAATGTTTTGTTGTTTTTATATCATCATCATCCTGATTTTCTTTTTTCACTTTTGATAAACTTTCATCTTCTATGTGAGATATACATTCAAACCCAGTTTCCGCGTCAGAATATATAGGATACACATGCATGTTACCTATTAAGCAAGAACAAATTACCATAGTGCTAAATGAATACATGAATTATTACTGCGTCATCCAAAGCTAATATATTAATACGTTAACACTTGAAAAAATATATGTGAACTGCTGTTTAACTGTTTTGTATTGTTTTGTTATGTTTTCTTTTCTTTTGTGTGTATGTGTTTGTATTTTTTGTATTTTTTTGTATTTTTTGTATTTGTTTGTATTTGTTTGTATTTGTTTGTATTTGTTTGTATTTGTTTGTATTTGTTTGTATTTGTTTGTGTTTTTTTTTTTTTTTTAGTGATACCTTCCTCTCCTTCTAAGTACAATAATTTATGTTTTGCGTTATTTGCTTTTTCTAAAATTTTCTCTTTTTCCGTATCATTTACTTTTTCAACTTTGATGTGTTTTGTCGCTGAAAAATATTTTATAAAAATGCACTAATACAGGACTCATGTTTTCTTTTAACAATTCAGACAATTACACACATAACAAGAAATACGTTTACGAACATATACACTGTACGATTGTAGAAACATGGTAATTTCTCATTTTGGAGTAAAATACAACTTCACCAGTTTGCAATTTCTTACACACATATATATATATATATATATATATACATTTATATATGTATATATATTATATATAAATATATTTGTAAATATACTTGCAGATGTGCTTGAAAACATGCTCATAAGCTATGCATGTAGATATGTGCACACATATGACAACCTACAGTTACAAACTGCAGCAAACACAATATTCGCGTAGCTAATTTTTTTTTTTCATGAATAAAGTAAAAAATTTACTTACCAATTAACCATCTCTTTTCATTAATTTTAATGACCTTTTCATTTTTTCTTTTATTTCTTAAATTAAATTTTACGAAATTTTTATTTTCCAACACTTTAATATCATTAGTTTTAATAACTTTATTAGACGTATTTTTAGATATAGGTAAAACTGTATTGACTATCTTCTTATTCTTATCGTCCTTTAAAATATATGTGGTATTATTAGCTTTTCTTAAATTATTCTTTACTTCGTAGTTATTTATACTTATTAATTCTCTTCTTTTTGTGTTGTTTCTCAATTTAGAAAAATATACCTTTTTATTTTTAAAAGAAATAGTACTAATTGAATATTTCTTAAACTCATTCATTTCAATTCGTAATTTATTTATTTTCGAATGAAAATTTTCAATCCTGTCATTCCATCTATGATCTAGTGCTTCCATTGTGTTTACTTCTAAAATATGGTATTATATATTTTGATATTATTTTAACAAAAAAGACCCACAAATTGAGTAAAAAAGGTGAGATCAACTGGACAACAATTGAACAAAAAAACAAAAAATAAGAGAAAGAAAAAAAAAAAAAAGTTATAATAATAAAATAAATAAGGAATCTACAAAAAATTTTTGATTTATTTTTTTATTTTTTTTTTCAAGCATATACGTTTATATACATAAATATATATGCACACGTACATGTGCATACAAACTATATTCACGTATTCATATGTACATTTAATAAGGTGCTAATTTTCAGTATACGCTTTAGTGAGGAAAAAACTAAGAGAAAGTACTAAATTTAAAAAAAAAAAAAATTATTCCAGTTTTATTATTCAAATTTGATTACACAAACTCGACGGTACCAATTTTTTTTTTTATTCCAATTCGTTTATTCCATTTAATTTTAAAGAAGGGGAAACATAATAGTGCAATATATATTTTGATTTATTTCATCTTTTTTTTTTTTTTTTTTTTTAATTTACGTGTACGTACAGTTCTTCCATCTTGAAACTTAGGAGTGTTCTTCAAATATGAGCACCATTGTAACATATGCATATAAACATACAACTTGTATGTAATAACTACCTGCATGATTCTGAATACCTCCTTTCCCTTTTCTACCCTCTACTTTTTCGTAATTTTTCTGTGCGTTACTTGGTGAATATCGCCTATTCCCAAGAGCATAATTTAAATTTGTACTTCTGAATGAATGTATTGATTAAACAACTGCTATTCGACAAGCAGATAGAAATATAATTATTTTCTACCAATTGCTCTTCTATTTTTATAAGTACATAAGAGTCAATACCAGCATATTCTATTTGATCTCGTGTTAGCGGTCTTTTTTTCCAATTAGATAACTGTAACTGTTTATTTAATTTTTTCTGCAAAACTTTTTTGCATAAATCACTTAAACTTTTAAAATAAATCTTATTTGTATATTTACACGAATTTGTTATTATATCACTTTCTAAGTAGCTTATATTGTGTCTTATTTCCTTGTTAAGTTCACATGGGTTATTATTTATTACTTTTTTAAATAACAGAACATTACTATTTTCAAGTATATTTCTATTTAATAGTTCAAAATTCATTACATTATTGTCGATCCTTAAATTATTGCCATCATTTTTGTACACAAGGAAAGGATCTTTAAGGTCTATTACATTTACAAAATATGTTCCATTTGATGTGTTTTGAAAAAAGGAAAGTAAAATTTTCATATCACAAGAGAAATTGTAAAATAATTTGTAAATAAAAGGATTTTCTAATAACCATTTGAAAAAGGAATATACTAGGGATACATAATTATAATCAATGTTTAGTAAATCGATTATATAAATTCTGTTATTCGTCGCAATGGAAATAATACTAACCTTTTGATTTCTATTCCATTCTACATCAATAGCAATATAATACCTCTTTTTTTTTCTTCTCAAATGGTTATTAATATCATCTACAGTTATTATATTATTATTCGATTCAACATTGTACACATCATCATTATTATATATATTATTAACCCAATATTCTTTTTGATTTTTCTCTATTTCTACTACCATTTTTTTCAAATCTTCAATGTTGTTTAGGATAGAAATATTTTTTTTCATCTCTTCTGGTAAATCATAATATTCCTTGCATATATTATTTCTGGGACCCTCTATATGGTTTGTACATTTCCCATTCTTAAAATTGATCTCCTCATCATTACAAATTTCGATTTTTTTTACTTTTTCCATTTCTCTTCCTTGATTCAGTAGCAAATATTCCTTCGCTGCTAAACTCCCCCAGTAGTTTAATAAAAGCCCTGTTCAAATGGTTAAAAAAGAATAGTGCTTAGAGGTGTACTAATAAGATGTTGTACCAAAAGGTGCGACATCATAGAGAACGCTAAGAAGTGAACTGAAATGACGCGAAATGAATGCAAAGTGAAAAGTGAAATGTGAAATGTGAGAAGTAAAAAGTGAAAACGGTGAACCGAAACAAAATAAGCCGTGGCGGTATTGAAAAGACAGAAAAAAACAAAAATAAAAATAATAATAATAATAGTAAAAGTAATAGTAATAATAATAATAATAGTAACTACATAAATTGACGAGAATGAATATATAAATACGTAATTGCATAATTTAAAAAAAAAAAAAACGAATGAAGAGTTGTTCCTATGGAGCTATTTCTACCTGTGAGCCGATTTACGGAGAATAAATAGCAAAAAATGCCCCTCTTTAAATGATTATACTTCATTATGTCCAGAAACATAAAAAGGGAATTTTTAGACTGAATTTGTAATATATATTTCAATATAATTAAACAATTAAATGCTGAGTTATCTTTAAATGGTGTAACAATAGTCATATGCTCCTCACAAACAAATAAAGAAGACAATTCAATAGCACTAGTAAAGTATATTCTGTCATTTAAAAAACGACAAAATAAATAATCAACATTTTGTACGTTAATATTTTCTTTTAATTTCTCTTTATCATAACTTATACACTTTAATATATAAAGGAATTTTTTATATTTAATATTTTCACATAACAAATTTATGTCCAACTTATCCTTAAGATTATCATTATTTTTGAAAAAAAAGTCTAAGCTATTTAATACTATTTCTTGTATCATATTTCTTTTTTTTTTCCTTAAGGAAGGACTAACATTTTTTATAATATCGTCATTAAAAATAGAAAAAATGTATTCTACATTTCCATTGTTATTTTCAAAAATTTTATGATAGCATTTTATCAAATTAAAATAAATTTTTTTGATATTCTCTTTATATTCCTCTACTGTGGCTACATTCTTGGAATTTAGTAGTTTTAAAATAAAAAATATAATATTTGATGATATACTTTTACTTTCTTTTTTCCTACATAAGGTAGGAATTATATCATAAATTTCCCCTTTAACGTAGACCTTATTATTAGTAGAAGAATAATTACGATTTTGTAATTTAAATGTATTGTTCTCCAAACTTTTCCTAAAACCGTTACAATTATTCACTACAAAAACATTGTAAATTTTGCTCTTTGATAAATAATTTTCTTTTACTTTTATATTTTTTAACTTATATAAATAGTACGCACACAGCGAGTAACACACCGGCTTGTTCATGTTCATCCATGAACATTTCCCCCTGCTAAATATTTTATCACCTCTAGCAATAAATAAATGATCGGATTTATACTTACGACATCCTGCTAATATTAAATTATATATATTTTTCATATTAACGTCTTTAATTTAATAAATTTATTATGTGTATTTATTCATTCATTCATTTGTTCACTCATAATTTTTATATCTAAAAAAAAAATATTAATAATCTCCATGATCAATGAAATTATCATTGTATTATATTTTGGGAGGTAATTTTGCATCACATGATGTAGGGACATGTGTTCCTATATCGCAACTATGCGTAATTATACATGCACATGTGCATATCCTTAAGCTAAATTTCGTTCTAGTATATGTTTTAATTCAAATTCTTATAACCTACTTGAAAGTGCTATCTCGCTCTTGCTCAGCCTTTTCTATGTTTCTTACTAAAAATTGGGGGTAGTTTTACAGACGTTGTTAATATAAAAGTCATACACATTAAAGAAAAAAATTAAAAATCTAAATTGATTCAAGGTCTAATTTTATGAAAATCGACACATTATTATTCACAGATTTTAGTGGAAAGAATAAGCATTCTTCAGCTTTTATATGTCGTTCTTTTCAAATTTTAAAAGGTATATTTTTTTTTTTTTTTTTTTTTTTTTTTACTTTTGCTCCTCTTTTGTATTTTCTTTACAAATTTTATAATTTTCTTAAACCATGTTCTTCAGCATTCTAGATATTTTCCTTACTAATTAATTTATTTTTTTTTTCATATAAGTTTTTGTTCTTTTTATACTATTTTTTTCTCTGTATATATTTTTTCATCTTTTTTTTTGGCTGTTGCTTTGAACATATACAAAAAAGGTAAATTATACAATATTAAAAATTTACGTTAAAAAAAAAAAAATAAAATAACCAAATATTTAAAATATATGAAATAACAAACATATAAAAATCAAAATTTTATTACATGATAAAACAAAATTTAAATTAACCTTAAAAATAAGAAAATAAACTGAAATGACGCAGGCTATTATGATATGTACTTCTGCTAATTAGTATTTTCATACATATGAAAAAAACTTGTAAAATAAATAAAGATTGATGCATATGTGCATGTATCCAGTATGTAGATATTCTTTAAGTAAATGTGCGAGGAAAATATGAAAAATGGAAAAAATAGAATGAACAAGAAAAAAAAAAAAAAAAAGAAAGGATTTATAAACGGTTAAAACAAAAAATTTTTTAAATGCCAAAAGCGCGAGTATAACTTCATAAGTGACAAATTTGATCAAGTATAAAAATTTCTACAAATTTGGAGAGTAAATATATGCATTATATGTATAAATGTACACATGGTAAACGTAAACATATGGTCTTATAAAGCAGACCCTATTTCTGTAATGGCTAATATGAACAAGAACAAAAAAAAAAAATAAATAAAAATTCGTAAATAAATTGATTTTCCCCTTTATTTTTATTTAATATATATATATTTTTTTCTTACAAAGTAAATTGTTTCACTCCTTTAAGGTGAAAAACATACCCTTCTTCATATACTTGAAAAATATGTACTTCTGTATGTATCATTTTGCAATCATGATATACGCTTGGTCTCAGTAATTTTTCATTTTCCCTAATTGGACAAACTTTATATAAAGCATACTAATTCTTCCCATTATATACTCCATTCATGGATGTACAGAATGCGTAAATCCATCATTAAGAATGAACAGGGTAACATTTGTCTATGAAAATTGACTTGTCTGACACAAAATGCACCTCGTGGTTGTAAAGAATGTCTTCCTTTATATTTGTCGTAATGAGCAATAAATAAGAGGTCCGGTCGTTCTCTAACTCAACTAAGGGAATTAATATGGAATTAAATTTAATGTAATAATCATATGCACATGTGGAAAGAGGAAGGATATCATTACCTGGACCCCCATGTATATTACATTTTTGTACTATTTTGTACATGAATCTATTAAACGAAATAAGAGAATTGAACGAGTTGTTTTTTATGATATTTCCACACTCCAGATCGTCCGCTAAGGAATCTGTATTACTTACAAGTTTATATATATTAACAAATGGAATTCCCTTAATGTCCATATTTTGAAAAAAGGTAATTCTCAAGGATAATAATGTAATTGATATGGTGTGAAATAAAATTACTGAATAACTTTTTAAAGAATATAAATGTACCAATTCATATTTAAAAAATGAAAACGGAGGTATAATATACGAATAAGGAATAAAATAAAGAATAGGCTTCTGTTTAAATTTCGGATAATGTATACATAATTGATAATCACCAGTAATATTTGCTCTATACAATGAAGGAATAAGACAATAGATACCACTCTCTAACGTACATTCAATATAACAACATCCAGATTTATATGCACCACTTGAAATGATTTCTCCTTTTTTTAATTTCCTAGGGGAAGATGTCATACCTTTAAATATTCTTAAATTAACAGAATATTCTTGGGAACATTCTAAAAATATACAAAATGACGAATCTTCAGGAACATAAAAACGTATATGGGGATTTCTGAAATAGGACCATAAATTATTAGAGCATCCACCTGCACATTCACTTGTCCATTGCCCTTTAAAGTAAAGAGACTCATAGTTATCTGATAATAATGGTGGTAATTCATATATCGATAAATGTGTATGACTAAATACTTTTAATGTGAAATTGAATTCTTCTTTTTGTGAGTATTGAGAAACTATTAATACAAAATCGATGTTTCTCATAATTTCCTGTTCACTATCTATAGAAGAATTTAATATTATTCCACCACTGTTTTCCCCTTTATCAGACGCTGTAATAACATCTCCTTTTGAATTACCCATTTTTATGTCATGGTCAACATTACTCTCCTTATCTTCTCCACCGATTACTAATTTGGTAAAAGTGCATTCCCCATTAGAATAAATTCCTTGCTTAATTGGAAATAAAGGACATATAATTCTATCCTTTCCTGCATGTATATGTAATGCTAAGTATTTCTGAGAAACATCTGTTTTTCTTTCTCTAACATGTCTTGATAAAAGAATCCATACTTCTATTGGTTTCTTTCCGATATAATACATCCCATCTTCTGATAAATCTTGTTTTCTTACATCCACATGTAATGCAAATTGAGGGTTATAAGCCACAAGATGTGTATCATCTAGTAATATAGAGTTAATTAAAAAACTGCTGTTTTCCCATTTAGTGTGAATTTCAAATTGATATGGGAAAATAACACTATTCCAACATATATAGATATGGGAAAAATATTTTACTACAACTTTCCAAGGGATCCAAAAACAACCATCATCTTTACCTTTTGCCTTTTCAATAGAATAATTTAATTTTCTTTGAACTTCTTTGGTCCATGTTGCATCATCATTATGAGAATATTTCCCTTTCCATCTAACACATCCCCAAGGATTTTTTATGTATAATAATTTATCCCCATTATATGAATCAATATTTAAAATTGAATAAGCATGTCTTGTTACAATTCCAGTAGAGATGGATACTCCTTCTGGGTAATCTAATCCTGATGGAGCAGCATCCTTTAATTCTAATGTACCTAAACATACTACACATTTTCCTTTTTTTATTCCTTCATACATATTATTCCAAATAACATCCCACTTTTCATCATATTCTTCATTTTCCTCGGTCAAAATTGAACTATCACCTCTTTTATTCATATAACTGTATTGATCCGCGGACCCACATATATATCCGGATAAATCCATATTACTTACTTCTTCGCTTTGGAATTTCTTCCCATGTTTTTGTTTCATTTCGTAATCCCTTTCCTCTTTCCTAAAAATCTTACTTTTTTGTTCGCCCAAAAAATTTCGGCCTAAATTTACCTTGATCATATTATCTTTCATGTAATTAGGAATGGTACTACTTATTTTGGATGTACCCAACAAATTGTCCTTATTATTGAGGTTTCCAAAATAAGTTTCACTGGAGTTTCTTTTTTCCAAATGATTTCTTACAAAATTGTATTCCGTCCGGTTGTTTTTCATTTGGCGATTTTTTACTAAACGATTTATTACTAGGCCATTTTTCTTTAATCCATTCAGATATGTCATATCATCGTTGTTACATAATAAACCTTTTAAGAAATATTTTGATTTTTTCCCTTTCATAAAAGAACACATTTTCATGTTATCATTTTTTCTATTCTCCTTATGAGTAATATACATAATTTTAAAAATCCAATAAATTTTTAATTTTTTGTATTTTAAAAAAGTATCTCTAAAATATGAACAATTGGCATTTCTATTCAAGCGGTGTATATTTAAGTTGGCAACAAATTTTACAGAGTCTCTAAAACGTAAGTTTAAATCATTTGAGTAAGATTCATTACGTGTATTATATGTGTTTCTACTGTTATTATTTAGTACCCCCTTAAGGAACAATTTTGATACATTTTTTTTAATTTTTTTTCTATTCTTAAAAATTCCCTTCTTACCTTTTTCTTTGTTCATTTTAGATACTATTCCCTCCTCTTCACTTTTATTTTTCATACAATAAGTAAGATGTTTATATAATTTATGGTTTCGCTGATCTATATTTGTATCCTTCCTTTGTTTCTCATCTTTTATGTTAAATTCATGTTTCCTCATACCTGAGTCACTATTTGGAGACGAATGAACAGTTAGGTGATCTAAGGAAGGGGGGGAGCTACTTAACTTGGATTTTAAAGAAATAGTAACAGGGATCCAACCAGTTAAATAATACAAATCTGAACCTGGATTGGACCCAAACATAGAGTATGATCCTCCCATTAATTTAACAAAAGCCTTCTCTAACAATGTAACCCATAACTCTTCTTTATTATTTGAATATGCTACTAATAAAGCATTGTTGTTCTTCACAGGTACATAATCATCTATTATTATTTTTCTTTGAATTCCATTACAGTGCAATCTACATATATACATACCACTTGGATTAAAAATAGGCCACGTTTTATTAACATGTAAAAGGTTAGATGTGCATGGTGATATAATACTTGATAAAACAGGAACTTTATGTTTTTTTTCATATTCAATTAAAACAGTCAAGGATGATAAAAAAGAACAGTCTGCAACAAAACCTTGCCTTATGCAATTATTATACAAATCAGTTGACATTACAATAGGGTTATTATATAAATCGGAGAGTCTTTTCCAAGAATCAAATTTTTTTTGTTGTCTAACACTTAATTCTAAGAACCCATCAGGATCTGTCCACTTATAATTTACCCATCCATATAATTTAAAACCATTTACATAGTGAAATATACATCTTCTCTTATGACACTTTTTGCATAATATATAATTTTTTTTTATGTATTTTTCATTCAATCTGTATTTGTGATTGCACTTTTCTTCTATCCCTCCTCCGGAGTACTCTCTCCCCCCTAATTTTCTATTACCTATTTTTCCGCTATTACCTTGTCTCACATTATCATTACTATAATTTTTAATATTATTAACATTATTAATATCGTTGTTAATATTATTATTAATATCGTTGTTAATATTATTATTAATATCGTTGTTAATATTATTATTAATATCGTTGTTTATATTATTATTAATATCGTTGTTTATATTATTATTAATATTATTATTAATCATATTATTATTATTATTTCCGTTACTATGTAGTGAATATAAATTAAGGTCATCAAATTTTTTACTGCTTACATTTTTACACCTTTTTCCCATTTCTGAATAATCCTGTGGATGCGGTATTTCATGGCAATATACTTTCTTTTTAACCTTCTTCACTACTTTTGAACTGTGATTACTGTTAACAATTTTTGCACAAGTGGATGAACAATTTCGTTCGTCATTCATTTTGCTTCTTATCTCGTCCTTTGGTTTGCTCCTTATTTCGTTAACTTCTCTCCTTTTATAATCTCTTTTATAATTTTTTTTTTCATACAGTGTCTTGGTCTTATAATCCCGTTCCTCCATCTCTTCTTTCTCTACATTATACTTCTCCATGTTACATTTGCTCCCCACCATTTTTTCATCATAAACCCTTGATTCGAGATTTGTATTAATAGGTGTAACGGAAATATCAATTTCTTTAGAATGTGGTGAATTATGTTTATTTTTTTTCGCTATCACAATTTTTATATCTTCTATTTTGTTTTTCTTTATATCCTTTCCTATGCAGAATTCATTTTTTTCTGTATGTTGCACATGGGAAACATAATAATTTTTTGCATTATTCATATTATTATTTGACACATTTTTATTACAACTTTTTTTTTTCTTTTCTAATTTTTCATTTTCTGCATTCTGTGTAATGTTCACATTATTGCGATTCCATGTTCCGTTATGAATGTTCTCAGGAAGTTCCTTTTTCTTACATTTATTTATGGAATGCCTTTTTTCCATTTGTTCCTTCGTGTTTTTCTTGTCCTCTTTTTTCCTCTTCCTTAACATGGTATCATCTTCCCCAAAAGAGATAGTACTACTTCTTAATTTAATTTTATAATTTTTATCACTTTTTTTATTTTGCAAAATTTTTAATTCTTCAATAACTATGTCTCTGGTAAAATGTTTATTATTTTCATTACCTTTTTTATTTTGTGAATCCTTCCGAATATAATTTTTTTTTTTTACTTCCTTATTTTTTACACTAACAACGGCCTTTTTATTGTTTTGCAATTTTCTGCTATAAGCTGAACGCTTTTTAAGGTATATATTGTAAAGGTTGTCCATGCTGAGATTTCTACTGTTAACATATTTCTTTCTCTTTCTCTTTCTCTTATTCTTACTAGCCCCTTTCATCCTATCCTGCTCCTTCTCTTCACTCTTCTCCTTTTTCTTTTTTTTATCACCTTTTTCCTTTCTTTTTCTTGCAACATATATAGCCTTATCATTAAACAAATAATTTTCATTTTTCAAGTTCCCTTTTTCCAGTTTTTTACGATTTTGTGTATCCTTATTATAATTATTGTGGAACAAACCACAAAAGTTAACCTCCTTATTTCGTGTACTCCCATCATCTCTTTCTATATTCTTTTTATTATTTTCCGCAAAATTTTGAACATATTTCAGATATAAATTATTTTTTATATCTGGGTCATTATCAATCCACGGGAGTATTATATATTTTCCAATTAAAGAACTTTCAAATAATATTTTAGAAGCATGTACATTTCCCCTAATATGACTGGGCATTATGGAAAAGAGGTTAAACATATTACAGTTATATCTGTAGAACTCATATATATGTAAAAATGAATTTTGTTTCAGTGTCATACTTCTAAAATCATGATAATACAGTAAAAGTTCTCTGTTCTTTCTCATTGCGCTAGTTACCATTTCTTTTCTTTTCTTATGAAGCACACAATTGGGGCGGTCTTTTAATGCAGCATCATTTTCGTTTACACATTTTTCTTTTTTCCCTTTATATATGAACTTTATTTTTTTTTCTTGCAAAATAGCTCTTCTTTCTAATTTTGATAATGAATCAGATGATTTTGTCTTATCACCATTACGAATTTTTTTTCGTAATAATGTGTTATTAATTGTATTTATAATGCCCTTAAAGGAATTGTTCTCAAGTTTATTTTCATTTACATTTTTTTTTTCCCCCTTGTCTCTTACATCATTTTTTATGCCTGTACATTTTGTTTTACATTCTTGGTTTATCTTCCCTTCAAACTCTTCATCGTCACTCACCTTGAATAATAATAATTTGTTTTTATTCTTTTTTTCTCTTCTTATTTCTTCTTTCTGTTCATTATCCATTTCCGCATGTCTCCTTCTCTCCTTTCTCAATTCTTTTGTTTTATAATTTACTTCAGAAAAGCTTATTCCACTACTGTTTTTTATATGTTCCTTATTGCTATTATTCCTCCATCTGACAAGTGGTGATTTGTTAGTTACTTCGTTAACCTCATTTTTACAAAAAGTATCTTCTATGTTATTACATGTTTTAGGAATACCTTCCTCAGTATCATATATTTTTAGAATATCATTATTAACGTTACTCTGAATTTTACCTGACTTATTTTTATCATCTTTCCTTTTTTTTACTTTCAATTTACTAAATTTACACCCCATATCATTATATGAAAAGCGTACATTTAGAAATTTCAATGAATTTTAAAAAATACCTAAAAAGGCTATTCTAATATCTTTTAATATATATAGCAATTCCTCTTAATGTAATACAAATGGGGGGGGATTATGAAACGAAAATGGATAACACAAATATATAAAGTACTCATTTCAAATGGATATACACCATATGCATATATATACATACATTAACATACATATATATGCACATCGCCATGTAGATTCCAAACAGTCTTTTTTATTCGTAAATTCCATGTAAAATAAAACATGAAATAAAATAAAAGTATATATTTATCAATATTACGTTTACTAATTTCTAGGAATGAAAAAAAAAAAATGTTTAGACTTTTCAAATTATTGACAAAATTAATAACACCAATCTAATAAAATCAAAAAAAAAAAAAATAAATATCAAAAAAAAAAATAAATATCAAAAAAAAAAGTAAATATCAAAAAAAAAAGAAAAAAAAAAAAAAAAAAATAAATATCAAAAAAAAAAAAAAAAGTTTACAAATGAAAACATAAAATTTTCCTTAAATTTAAAAATAAAAACAAATTGTAAATTGTTTTATTAAACTAGTATACAAAGTGCTATCCACATAAGCCGTACATAAAGAAAATATAAATTTTGAAAAAAGGGTACTTCATGCAAAATTGAGAATTGATAAACAAAAAAAAATTAAAACAAATTTAACAGAATATTATATAATTTATAACACGTACCAAACGCTATGAATTAATGTGACATAAAAGTTTTAATGGTTTTCAGAAATTTTAAATATGCAAAAATGTAAAATTGTAAAAGGAATAAAAAATACAAAAAAACTATAGAAATATGAAAAAAGTACAAAAAATGTAAGATGATATGAAAAATGAAAAAATGTCAAAGCCAAATATAGAATTCAAAAATGTTGAAAATGATTTAAGATGAATTTTATAAAAATGAAATATAAAAAAGTTCAAGGGCAAGGGAATAACGTATAATAATTAACTAATGATAACATAATAAATACTACATCTATATGTGCATATGTTAACTCTTGTTTAGGGGTTCATCTGTACATATATATATCTCTATATATATTAATGCATAAATTTTTACGAACTATACGCCATGATTTTTTCCGTATTTTAGTTCAAGAGAAAACATAATACTAGAAATATAATTTACATATGAGATCTAAAATATGTAGCCTTTTTCTAACGAATACCGTACATGTAACCTTACATATATTAGGCGCCTACGTATTATAAAAAACCTTCATTTATTTTATATGCACTAACACGCCTGCATATATAAACAAAAATATGAATGCACATAAATTTTCGAAATATCCTGGTAATTGCAAAAGAAAAGAAGAGACATTTTTATTCTAAATCAAAAGTAGAATAATCTTCTGAATGAAGTGCTACATAAAAAAATCATGTAGAAAAAAGAATTCATGAAAAGGAAAAATAAGTTTGTATACTTGTATAATGTATAATAGTTAAAATATGTACCTAAATGATTAAACCATATTGACGTATATATTCTAACAAATTAGAAAATTAATATAAAAAATATACATATGCAAATATAAGAAGTAATCCCAATATAACCACATTAAAACCATTCGTTATTTCAGCTTACTTTTTAATAAGAAATTTATCATTTTAAAGATTTTTTAAATAAATTATGGCAACGAGTTAATTAAAAAGGTAAACATATATTTATTTACCCACACATATTACATATACACGGCTATATCAACTGATTTAATAGTGTAAGCTATGCTAAAATTATACGTGGAAATGGGTATCCACAAAAATATACATATATAGAAATTTCTACCCGCTTCACAAACAATTCAAATATTTGAAATAGAAAATTTCTTACCAAAAAGGGAGCACGTCCATAAAATGCAACGTTCACAATTAATAAGGGAATGCGTTCCTCATAAGAATACATATATATATATGTCCGTCCAGTGATCTCTTACGAAAAAAAATGTAACTACATAAAATGAATAAAATTTGCAAAGTTCATCGAGCACAAAAATTTTCCTTTTGTTTTTATTTCCATATATCGGCTTGCTCATCGGGCATCTTAAAGTCTCCAAATATTCCAGAAGGCGGTGCATATCCGAAAAACTTCTGAATATTCTGCCTAGTTAGCATAAGGGTTAAGGTATAAATAAAAGTTGATGAACAGTGATACAAATTTTTTCCTTGCAAACCTGTGTGAGTTATTAAGGTAAATGGAAAAATTGGTTTAAAAGGTAAAATTGCTATTGTTAATCCTTCAAATAGACTAAATAATAAAGGCATCATAGACATAAAAATTAAACCTGTTATAATATTCGCTTTTGCTTTTAATGTTGTCATCATTTTTGTTTTCTGCATATATATTTCTTCAGTGGTGACCTTTTTCTTCCCTTTTTTTTTATTAATAGTATCTATTTTACTTAATAACCCATCTTCCTTCTCCTTCTGAACTTGTTCATACAATACTTTTAATTCCTCATTTAAAGCTATAAATTTCTCGTTTCTATACACAAATAGCCAACTTAAAAATTCGGAAAAGATGCCGCAACCAATAGCTATTCCTATTACTATGAAAATATCCTTTTTTCTTATAGTATCGTCCATATTCCTTTAAAAAAGGAAAAAATAAATAAAATAAAAAAATAAATTTGTATAAAAAACTATTTATATATAGGAACTCGACATATAAATATTCCTAGGAATAAATGAACTGGAATAATTTTGTCCAGCAAAAAGTAGTCATCACATGGCAGACAATGTTATTCAATATACTTTTTTTATCTTTTCTCTCTTTCATGCCTTTTCCAAATAAAGCAAGATAAAAACAAACTATACGTTGCTACAACTTTTCAGAACATCAATTTACAACAAAAATTCAAATAAAATTGAAAAAATAAATATTCTTGGTAGTTCAAAATTAAACAGGCCGATATAATTAGAAAATATTTAACCTCAATTCCGTATTTCTTTGTTTTGTTTTATTTTATTTTTGGCAGTGTATTACTATCTATATTTACTTACCTTTAATTTGCACTGCTTTAAGAAATGTTCTTATGTTCTATTTTGATTGTGCTCACGTAAAACTAAGGTTCTGATTGTCTTCTTTATGTTATTTGCGTAAAATCTGTAATATAAGCCCAAACGGGAACACTCTACCCATAAGTTCATATATATATATATATATATATATATATACACTTAATAAAATCAAAAGGTAAAAGTACTTTTATTATATATGTGCATGTCGTTATTTTTTTTTTTTTTTGTTTCACAAATAACTATGAGTATTCGGACGAATTTTTACAATATCCCTTAATAGCATTTCATATATATGACAGAACTATATATGTGTGTAAATATTATGTACACCTATGTATTCACATATATGTTTTCTGGTTTTATGAATAAGGTATATTATGCAAGTTTATTAATGTACCTTTTAATCTTACATTTCCTTTCACGATCTCGTAATCAAAGAATAAATTTATAACCCCGCATATATATATATGTATTATATATATTTAACTGAGTAGTGTCAAATCATATCCACTTTCAAAATCAGCTAAGTCTTCAGAAATTTTAAAAAATAACATAAATTTTTCCCTTTTGAGATATTCTTTGGATCATACATAATATTTTTATTTTCCATTTCACCAAAAATTTTTTACTAATACATTTTAACAATACATGTATGAAGAAAAAAAGTGATAAATAGCACTATATTACTAAATGTTTATAATTGATTTAATTTTGCTCTATATATATTTTTTTTTTCTTAAACGCAAAAAAAATAAATTTTCAGAAATTAAATTGTTATAAATCTTATAATGCACTGTAAACAATTTTTACATTCTTATAAGAAATGAGAGAAAAAAATATATCTTCTACAAAGAAAATATAAAAGAATTCACTGCTATCGTTTTAAAAAGCAAGTGTTCATATAATTTGCATAAAAATGTGAAATTACGAATTGTTTCAAAGAAATTTTTTCATAACAAAAAATGTAGATACGTAAACATATATTTAAAATACATATGCATATATATATATATATATAATAGAACATTAAGTTCAAAAATTATGCAGAATACAAAAAAAAAAAAAAAAAGGAAGCAGCGAAAAGGAGTAAAGTTACGTATTTGTAGAAAAAAAAAAGAAGTATTTAACAGGTAAAACAATTGAACATTTGAGGGAATAGTAAAACGGATGTTAATTTTTTTTTTTTATGGAAAAAATAAGGAATAAAAAATAACCATTCAAAAATATAAATCTCAAAGAGATAATTAGTATATGGATATTATAAAAAAATATAGAGAAAAAACCCACAGTGGAAACAATTAAATATATGTTTGATTTTCCAAGAAACATTATTTTTATAGCTATATCAAAGACTTGTTTGTTTTCGCACATACGAATGTAAAAACATATACTATAAATTTGACAGTAATATATACACCTTCTTCGCACATTTTTTTTTCCCCCGTAAAAGAGACCTTATTGTACATCTATATATATACATATACATATGTATATACGCTGTCCATTTACCTCTTAGTAGTAAAAGACCCACACGACGTGCGTATGCATTTTTCTTTGACCTTGTTTAATTAAAAAATTACTATTATTATATACGCACCAGTAACGTCAAAATGAAGCTTGAAGAAGTAAAGGACATACAAAAAATTGAAAGAATAGGAGCTCATTCCCACATTAGGGGGTTAGGATTAAATGATTGCTTAGACGCCCGCTATTGTTCTGAAGGTATGATTGGTCAAATGAGTGCCCGTAAAGCCGCGGGTATTGTTTTACGAATGATAAAAGAAGGAAGAATTAGTGGAAGAGCTATTTTATTAGCTGGACAACCTGGAACAGGTAAAACGGCTATTGCTATGGGTATCGCAAAAGCATTAGGTGAAGATACTCCCTTCACGCATATATCAGGTTCAGAAGTTTATTCCCTAGAAATGAGCAAAACGGAGGCTTTAACTCAGGCTTTTAGAAGATCTATTGGTGTTAGGGTAAAAGAAGAGTCTGAAGTTATTGAAGGGGAAGTAGTGGAAATAGATATAGAAAAATTTAATGAAAGAGACATTAATAATAAAAACAAAAAAGTAGGAAAGATGATTCTTAAAACAACAGAAATGGAAACATTATATGATTTAGGGAATAAAATGATAGAAGCTTTGCAAAAAGAAAATATTACTGCTGGTGATGTTATTTGTATTGATAAAAGTACAGGAAAAATTACAAAAATTGGGAAATCGTTTGCTAGATCGAAAGATTATGATGCTATGGACCCTAATACAAACTTTGTGCAATGTCCAGAGGGAGAATTACAGAAAAGAAAAGAAGTAGTTCACACTGTTACTCTCCACGATATAGATGCTATAAATAGTAGAACACAAGGCTTTCTAGCCTTATTTTCAGGAGATACTGGAGAAATTAAAAATGAAATTAGAGAACATATCGATATGAAAATTAATGAATGGCAAGAAGATGAAAAAGCAGAAATAGTTCCAGGTGTTTTATTTATCGATGAAGTACATATGTTGGATATAGAATGCTTTTCCTATTTAAATAGAGCCTTAGAAAGTGAACAGTCTCCTATTGTTATCATGGCAACAAATAGAGGTATTACCCATATAAGAGGTACGGACTACAAAGCTCCTCATGGAATTCCATTAGATCTTTTAGATAGAACACTTATTATACCTACCTACCCTTATAAACCTAAAGATATACAAAAGATATTAGAACAAAGAGCTGAAGAGGAAGATGTAGATATCGATGATTGTGCTAAAGAGTTGTTATGCAAAATTGCTTCTGAATCATCCCTAAGGTATGCACTACATCTAATTACTTTAGCAAATTTGGTTTCAAAAAAACGAAAAGCCACAGAAGTTACTGTACAAGATGTTAGGAGAGTTTACAATTTATTTATTGATGTTAAAAGAAGTACACAATATTTAATTGAATATCAGAACGAATTTATGTTTTCTGAGTTACCCAAAGAAGATGAATGCATTAAAGAAGAATCAAGTGAGGAGAAGAGAGAGGCGCACGAAAAGAAATGAGTGAACTCTGATCTAAGTAGATAGACTTATATATAAAATAGCTTTTAAAACGAATAATAAAATATACATATATAAATTTATATATATATATATATTTGTATGCTTTGGTACATTTATGAATTATATTGTGTGTAAAATTATGAGAACAGGTGTTGGTGTAATGTTATATAATCCTATTACTAAAGGAGGTTCCATATTTTACCAGTAAGATAACAAATTTTAAAACATGATTTTAATTTCAAGATTAAAAGAAATAGAAAAATGTACAGAATAAATATTTGTAGCATTTTACTTTATATAATTGGAATTAAAAATTAACCTATTAATGCACATAAATGAATTCATTATTTGTAATACACATAAAATTTGTTAGTAATATGCTTTAATTATTTTATCATACTTTTAACTTTTCTTTTTTTGAGTATAAACTTATTTATTTACCACATTTAACAAAATTGTTGATTATGGCAATAATATTTTATATATAGTAATTTTATTGCATTTTTTTTTGGGGGGGTGGCTATATATATATATATATATCTATATAGATAGATAAATAGACAGATATACATATACTATTTATTAAAAATTTTTAGAAAAAAAAAAAAAAAATTAAATTCTCTTTAATGCATTTGTGTTGTTCACTGATAATATACTAATTTCTAACTTTTTTTTATATATCCGAATTTCATTTATAATTGATCTTTTATAACATACACATTTATTCATATTGGGCTTAGTTTTTTATCATATCAGTTAAAATATATAATTTGCTTTTGGTGTGTTGTAATATTCCATAATACCAGAAAAAAAAATAAACATACAAAATTTGCATTAATTTCCATATTTACACTAATAGACCAATAAATTTCTAATATAATTTTAATTTATTATGACTATTAATGTACAGTATTAAAATAAGTTGTTTTCAAAAAACTGTATTTTCCATTTTATGTTATCTTGATAATTCCACACATACATGAATCCTAAAAAAATATGATATAATTTTTAAACCATTCTTTCATAATTTTAATATTTACATATTTTGGTTAATAAAGCGAAGAAAAGATATATTTTATTATTTTTTTTTTTAAAACGCAGTGTTCAGAATTTTGTGTATATTGCAGTATACTCTTCAAATATATCATAAATGAGCTTAGAAAAAAAAAAAAAAAAAAAAAAAAAAAAAAAATGAAAATGTTTAACATATATAGATATATATATTTTATTCCTCCTACATGAATAAATTTTAATTTAATCATTCATTCTAATTTTTATATATTTTCTTGTAAGATTTGTCTCAATTTTTTTTATTAGTCGATTTTTACAGCTTTTCCGAATAATCGTATAAAGACAACAACAAAAAAAAAAAAAAAAAAAAAACACAACTAGCTAAATGCAAAATGAAAACATTTGAACAGCACATAAAATATTATCCCTACATATTAAAAACTCATTTTGACCTTGCTAAGTCATAAAAATATATAAAAAAAAAAAAATTATCGAACAAATTTTTTAAGCAACCGTTTTTTTTGTAACCATTATTGAAGTTTTTAAAATTGTATTTTTTTCACAAGTTATTAACACATATTTATTAGTTATTTTAAGAAAAAAAAAAAACATACGAAAAAATTATTTATTGGAAAATTAACATAAAAAAAAAAAAAAAAAACTGTCTATTTATAAATTATATATCTGTGAATAAGTGGAGTTGGTTTTTTTTGGCACATAATGAATAGTGTGCAATTTAAATATAAACGAATATATACATACACATACAAATACGCGTACATCTTAATGAAACAGTAGTATATTAACTTGAAAATAATTTGTTTCTTTCACATTTTAATATACATTAAATTTTTTCTTCCACTTTAATTACATTAATTTTTTTTTTTTAATAATTATTTTAAAAAACATTTTCTATTTCATACGTTTTTTTTATGAAGATCTATGGTTCTTAATTTTTCCCATTTAAAGAATTTTTTTACTTGATCAAACCGTTCGTTCGAAATTATATCATGAATATTTTTTGTTTCATTTTACATGTAAAAAGGAAAAATTCTAAATAAAATAATATGCACAATTGTACAAAAAATAATGAAAATGACAAAAAAGTATTTAAACTAACAAAACAAGCAAAAAGTTATTTTTCCAACAACAGATCAAATGAAGCCACATAGTGATAATGACATTTTAGTATCTAACAAGGAAGAATTTATATATTTCTTAAAAATATTAAATCATATTGGATTCTATGATGGTTAAAATATATAATTTGATCTTTATTTGTAATACGTATAATTGCTAGAGTGTCCGTTTGTTCATTCGTCTATTTATTATTATTAATAGTATTACTATTATTATTATTATTTTTTTTTTTTTTTTTTTTTTTTTTTTTTTTATATTCCTATGACACAGAAATGGTTTCACTAATAAAACGGGTGAACGCGAAAAGTTACAATTTAAATTATGCAGAATCACTACTAATGGTTAGTAATAGTATATGTTATGTTTACTGTCATCAAATGTACCTTCACTTTTTCGAGAAGAAATTGAGAGAACTACAATTACATATATTTTTAAATCATTTTATAATATGTTTCTACTACATGATTTGTTAGTGATCGATATTAAAAAAAAATAAAATTTTGTGTGTCTAAATTGTATTAAATTTCGGATACGCACATATATTTTTAAATAGTTTCAAGCAATAGATCAAATATAATTGTCGTATAATGCATGTTAATTATATTTGCGGTAATCACTACTAAAAAAAAAAATTTTTTTTTTTCTGTCATAAGTATTTGCACAAGTATGGTGAATAAATAAAATAAAATGGACAAAAATATGCGTTTATAAGTTCACAAATTAAAAATGGGAAAACAAAATTAAATGCTTTTGATTATAACGTATTTTCTTTTTTTAGGGATCCACATTTAAAAATGCTTTAAATGTTAGAAGAAAGGAACAAACAGTACTGGAAAATATAATAACAAATAAAGAATCCACTGCAGAAGAAAAATATTGTGCTGAACTGCTAAAATCTAAATTAAATAAAGATATAAGATCCATAGAGAAGAACACATACACGGTCATTAAAACAAAATATATTCCCAAGACGGCTGATGAAGTAATATTTTTATTACATATACATTTTTATCTACATATATATATATGTTATTGTTAGAGGAAAATAAATATGATTAGAAAAAAAAAAAAAAAAAAAGGATTCTTCAATGTAACATAGAGGATTTGCCTATACTTATTACCTCTTTTATGTAAAATGTTATATTATTTCTATCTTTAAATTCTAATTTATAGAAAATATTAATGTTTTATTGGCATTTACTTGGGGATATGACCAGATATTGTGCAGATACATATATTGAGGAAAAAAAAAAGAAGATACAGGAAAAAAGTTTGCAATCATATACTAGAGCCTTAGGATATGCAAAAAAAATGAAGATGCCCCCATCCAGCCCAAGAATGTTGGAACTTTTAGTTAGCTTAACAGGTTAATATATACACATATATATATGTCTATACATATATGCCTATATATTTACACTTGAATAAATTCCTTTTTAATATATCTTTTTTCTTATTATGTTGCTAGTTCTGCGCAAAGATATGGATACAGACATTAATATCTCTATAGAAATGGCAGCACAGGCATTTAGAGATGCAATTCAAAATATGCATCTTCTAGAGTAATGTTCCTTAAAATTAAATTATTCCCATAAAAAATACTTTTAAAATGGAAATACTTATTTTTATATGACTATTTAATATATATATATATATATATAAACATACACACCTATTTGTGCATTTTGATATTCAATATACTATTGTTATTAAAGAAATTACAAAACCATATAATATGTATTAGTTCTTGTAATATCCTTTTTTTTTTTTTTTTTTTTTTTTATTTAGAAACGATGATGAATGCTCCAAAACGATTGGTATATTGGGTATACTACGAGACAACATAAATAAGTGGTGTGAAAGTAAGTTTACAAACTTTTATTTTTTTATATCTTCAAAAAATTTGTTATATGTAATATTATTACAATGCAATCTTTTTTTTTTTCTTTTTTTTTCCCTAAACATGTAATATTGTAATTGTTAATTAAAATTTTTATTTCCATCAGTTAGCGGAAGAAAAAATGTAGATGCATTATTTGAAATTAAAGGAGAAAACTTGGATAAATACAGAAGTATTATTTATAGCATCCACTCATAACGTTAAAAAAAAAAGGGCATATGTGAAATAGGACAAAAAAGGTAGATGCATTCTATATTCATCTACTTAAATTTTACTAGTTTCTCCTTTTCCAAATCCATCTTTATCTCGTTATATATATATATATATATATGTACATATTTTTAAAGGATACATTTGCGTACCTGAATTTTTTTGTTTTACTGTAAATCTTAAATTTTACACATGACTAACCAGATAAATTAACTTTAATCTTTTTTTTTTGTTCTTGTTTAACTTGGAAGAATTTTTATTTTTTTAAAGTTTTCTCAAAACTTTTTAATGAATTTTGTTATATTTGTATATTTCTTTAATTTAACTTTGTCTTACTTCCATGAGCAACTGCATTTCCTAAACAACTCTGTGTTTTTAAGATTAAAATTGTATTCGATATTAATAAAATAATAATATTATTTTATTGATATAATTTTTTTTTTAATATAATCTTGAAAATAATTTTACAGTTACAAAGATTGCCTAATATAGTTCTATAAGTAGTTGTTTTTGTAGTCAAGTTTACCAAAAAAAAAAAAAAAAAAGAAACACCCTAAGACTATTTTTTTTTCTTTAATGTGTTACAACATGCATAATGTAAATTTAGTAGGCCTCTTGATAACACAATATAAACGAACTAACGGGTTTTTGTTTATTTATTATAAAAAATTTATACTACATGCATAAAAACAAAATTACAAGAATATGTAATAAAAATATATGTATGCATATATTCACACGCTTCCATTTACACATATACAAGTTTAGGAATATATACATAAAAATAAGATTAACGTATGGTGTAATTTATTAAAGAAAAATTATAAATTTCATAAACAAAAAAAAAAAAAGATAATTACAATTCTATGTGGGGTACAATTTATTCTTCTTTATATCTATACTCTGGAGGTATCCAATCAACGGGATCGATATCAGCATTTCTATATCTAACTGCTCTTCTAGCTTCAAGGTACTGTGAAAAAGCATGATGATCAATTTCTCCACCATAATAATGCCAGTAGAAATGTTTGTAATAGTCCTCAGGGTCTATGGTAACTTCTAATGGTTCAAATCTTTGTAAATACATAGTAAATATAAATATTGGCAAAACAGTAGCTACTAATGATCCCATAAAAAGAAATAAAAATTGAAACTGTCCCCAAGTAGCTTTAAACAAATGCCAATATGTAAAATGTTTTAAATAATCTTTATTATTAAAAAAGGTGTATAATTCGTCGAGCGTCATAGAATGAATTGAAGGACCAGCCCAATTTCCATATTGATAACCTGTTTCTTTTATTGTTCTTGTTTTAAATATATCTATCCAAGGATAATTATGTACTTTTCTTGGGTCTAAACCATTATATATTCTTGGTGCATTTCCAACTTTTGGAGCTTTAAACATTTCTGCTGTGGGGTAATACGATTGTAAGGTTGCATTTGTAAACAGGTATTTTGTTTTGCTTCTCGATACTGCCATTATTATTCAAAATATGTTCTTATATGGTTTATTTATTTTTCTTTATTTTGCCTTGCTTTGCATTACTTTATTCTGCTTTATTTTGTTATATCTTTATTTTGCTATATCTTAAATTTTGTTTTCGCCTTTTCTCTATTATTGAACTTTAAATGCTTCAATATAAATGTATATCATCTGCAAGAAAATATTTATTTCCCACCTATTACACACGAAATTTTTTATTTTTTTTTATAACTTTTGGCAATAATTCTTTATTAAACACAAAATTTACAGTGTTTTTGTTTATTTTTAATTTTTTTTTTTTTTTTTGTTACACATAATAAATCATTTATAACAAAATAAAAAAACAGATAAAAAAATCTTGCATTACTTTTTTCGCATGTTATTATAATGGCTATAAGAAAACAATTACACGTAAAAGAAAAGATAAACAATAAAAAAAAAAAAAATAATAATAATGTGTTAAGTGTACTTATGTGTAAATGATGTTATAAAAACATAATAAAAACTTTAACTTTGAAAAGCAATTTTTTTTATTATCATTTTACGTTCATTTTAATGTTTTACAGCGCTATTGTTTACTTACGTTTTCATTAACTTTTACTGTAGTTTTTGAGTTTACTTTTGCTTTTATCTTATCCTTTTTGTTTTTTGGGTATTATTTTGTTGTTTTTTGGGTATTATTTTGTTGTTTTTTGGGTATTATTTTGTTGTTTTTTTGGTGTTTTGTTTGTTGATTTGTTGATATTCTTTAATTAACCTTTTTTATCATGTACTAATTTTTTTTTAGGAGGTATAAAGACACAAATGCACCTTCATTGCAAAAAGTAAAATCCTACTTAAACAGCATATTGTACGTATGCGTGTATATGTGTACATAACTGTATGTTCAGCAGTCTCGTATGTAGAATGTTTGACGTATCACGTTATATATTCATACACTTAAAAGGAATTTTGAGAACTTTAATCATTTTATTAAGCAAAATTATCTCTTTTCATACTTCTGTATATTTATTATATAAAAAATAATTAAATATTTTGTTTAAATATAAACTTTTCAGAGTTGTAACAAAAAGAAAAATTACAGGAATTATTAATTTAATAGTATAAATGTAATATTGTAATTTTCGTAAACTTACAACATCCTTTCCTTTTTACGGGAACCAAGGAACAAGTATAACGATTAAAAGCAACACTAGATTTTTTTTTTTTTTTTTTTTTCCGGAAGTTAAAGGATTATTATTAAGCGTTTCATTTGCACGATATTTTTATACACATTTGTATTAACATTTTATGAGCCTTTGTTACACTTTAATACTATATCTTATAGCTCATTCATATTTCTTATACCTTATTTGCATTTTACATATTTTGAATTCAAACTCATCACGATTATATGCTCCATATCTCAAGAAAAAAATATGCGTCTATCAAATAGTTTGAAAATTTGAAAACGTAAATTTAAAATGATGATTTACAAATAAAGCGTAAAAGAATCTAGAAAATTTGCATGTGTACTATGTATATAGTTGATGTTAATAAAGGAAATAAATAATTACATATATATATAGTTTATATCTTACATTTAAAATTTTTTTTTTATATGTATATTATAAGGGAAGGGGAGCAAAACAAACAAAATAAAACGAAATAAATATATGAAGATTTATTAGCTCCTTTTTTTGTTTCACATTTTTTAAAACACAGAAGTTCCTATAAAGAATCCTTTTAATAAAAAATTTGAAATCGTAGTGCTAAAGGAGCAATATAGACACACGTTATCTGAATACAGAATTTAGTTCGTACATTTTCTTTCTTACATATTTTTCATTTTATTTAAACAATATAACACATTTAACAATTTTCAGCTTAAAAGAGAAAAAATTGATTTTAAGATTCAGTTTTTAAAAACATATATTATAAGAAGACGTAATTGTAAAAAGAATATCTCTTATTATCTGTTCATGAAGGAAAATATACGTAGGGTCTAAAATAGCTTACACTAGTATGTCAGCTTAAAAAGGAACTTTTCATTTATTACGCTGCACATGTACATGCATGTATATAAACATATACAAGCACTTGTCTTAAAGCTACTTTTACATATAAATTTTTTATTGCTTTTCATAGGTGCTTATTTTTACACATAAGAATCTATGCAGTAATAAAAAATGAAAGGAGATTGAGAAAAAAAAGCTCGCCAATTTACAAATAAATTATAGTATTATTTAACTTACGATAAAGTAAAATTAAACACATATATACTTGTATATATGTAAGTGAACTTATGTGTGTGTACATATATATATATATATATATAAATATATGCATATAAAGGGAAAAATAGTACTAGTCCTTATAAACTATTTTAAGTACAACCTTAATGGAATAAATTTAAGTAAATATTTAATTATAAAATCCATTTGTGCAAAAAAAAAAGAAAAAAAGAAAATTAGAATATATTAATTTACGTGATTTGTTTTATAAGACATATAAAATAAGAAAATATTGCTTTTCCTTTTTATATTATATTTATATAGTTTTTTTTTTTATTTTTTGTTCCTCTGTGCCTTAAAGGTTGTGCAATAAAAAGGAAGATAATGATTTAAGTATTATAGCTAATATAAAAATAAGTATGGATACATATATCATGAAGGTAAAAACCTTAAAAACAGCATTAGTGTGGTTTTAAGCTTAAATATATAAAAGCAAACGAAAGTAGAAAAAAAAAAAAATATAGAAAAAATAATGTATACTTTTAGGACTAGTATATATATATATATATATATATATATATATATATAATACAATGTATACATATATAATACATATATATGTACATATATGTGTTTAATTAATAAGTTGAAATATTTGTGTCAAAGTATTTATTTTCGCAATAAATGTGTTATTTATGAAAAAAGCAATATTTATTTGATGAAGACCATAAATGGTTTTTCCTCTTTCACATCTCTATCGTGTTTTACATTTCTTTTTTTTTTTTACCCGTTTTTTAAATGGAATGAATAGTAGATACAATTACACTTTGAATTAAAAAATTAATGAAAATACTCTCTTCCTATCCATACACTCATAATGTATATAAAACGAAATATGTGAAATACGTGAAATGCGTGAAATAGCTATTTTCATTTTAAAAAAAAAAAAAAAAAAAGCTAAAATATGCAAATATAACAAAAGAGCAATATGCAAAAAAGGTATAACGGCACTTCAGGATTTCACATCATCTAAAAAAATTAGTTTTTAAAAGAAGTTCAATACATTTTTTATTTAGTAAATAACTTAACATTCTTTTTTCATTTCATGTATATATTTTACATATATATGTACGTTCATTTTTTTAGTGACATAGGAAATATATTATTGAGAGAGTATACATATTTTTAAGAACACTTTAAGTTAAAAAAAAAAAAAAAACATTGTAATAATAGAGAATATAAATTAAAATAAATAAACCCTAAGAAATTAATAAAAAGTCCCTACTTTAATAATAAAAAAAAAAAAAAGAGTAGAAAGTTGTTGCAGTTCAAAATATAACCATTAAAAAAGGGCTACTAAAAGGAGAAAGCACACAAAAAAAAAAAAAAAAACACACATATATGTGTGTGTATGTTATATGTATATATATATATATATATGTACATATGTATGCATATATTTATATATAACAAATTGATTATACAAATTTAAGACATTAAATAAAAACACTTAAACATCCACAAAGAGAAAAATGTTAGAAGCTAAACTAAATAATGCATCTATTTTGAAAAAATTATTTGAATGTATCAAAGATTTAGTGAACGATGCAAATGTTGATGCCGATGAAAGTGGGTTAAAATTACAAGCATTAGATGGGAACCATGTCTCGTTAGTTAGTTTACACTTAGTAGATTCTGGGTTTTCTCATTATAGATGTGATCGTGAGAGAGTGTTAGGTGTGAATATTGCATCCTTAAATAAAGTTTTTAAGTTATGTGGAGCAAATGAATCTGTTGTTATATCCAGTAAAGATGATGAAGACAATCTTAACTTTGTATTTGAAAATAATAAAGAAGATAAAGTAACAAACTTTTCTTTAAAATTAATGTCCATTGAACTAGATTCCCTTAATATCCCTGATTGTGAAGAAGGGTTTGATGCAGAAGTAGAATTAAGTAGTAAAGAATTAACAAATATTTTTAGAAATTTATCTGAATTCTCAGATACAGTATTTATTGAAATAGATTCCAATAGTATCAAATTTACAACAAAGGGATTAGTAGGAGATGCAGAAGTTGCATTAAAACCAAGAGAATCAACAAGTGAAGATGATGTTGGTGTTACTATAAAATCGAAAAAAAAAATTAAACAATCTTTTGCTATAAAATATTTAAATTTATTTTCAAAATCCACTATTTTGTCAGACGTAGTTACCTTAGGATTAAGTGATAGTAGACCTATTGAATTTAAATATGAAATAAAAGATACATCTCCCGGCGCAGATACTTTAAAAGTTGGATTTGTGAAATTTTTCTTAGCGCCTAAAATGGATGATGATATGGATAATAAAGATTAGAACTCCTTTTTTTTACCTTCCATTTTTCGTAAATATATGCATATACACACAAATGCTTATACGTATATATATTTTTAATTCGGTTATATTACATATTGGTGCATTATTATGCGCATATCGCATATGTCTATGTATATATATATATAATATACCCTCTACACGTATGTACATATACATTTATATAAATGTATACTTTACATATATTTATTAAAAACAGCCTTTTAAACAACAACCTAACATATTCAAACACGCTAATAAATAACATTAACTGTAAAATTATTTATAATATTTCTATCTTTAAAAAATCATCACAAAAATTTTATAACATTTTTTAATACAATTTTATGATAATATGTATTGAAAATAAACTCCCATAAAATTAATTAACCTGAACAATTATAATTATTTTGGTATAGGGGAAAATGACTGAAAAAAAGTAACAATACATACAGCAAATTTTTAATTTATTAGGTAAATTAAGTCATTCGCAAATATATAAATCACCTACGAATAATGAAAATATGCAATAAAATCGTTATGTACACTATATATATATATTTTTTATTTTTTTTTTTTATTATATATTTATTGAGTATTCTTTTGTGATATAACATTTTGTAAAATGGGCTCACGCATACAAGCGGATGGAACCGGGGAAAAAGGAAAATTGGAAAAGAAAAAGTAATATAATTTTATACTATTCTTATTTCATTTTTCTCCTCTTTTAGTACTCAAGTAGGAAGGGAAAAAAAAAAAATATATAACAAAATAGCAATTTAATAGAGCTACACGGAGCATATACAAAAACAAGAACAGATAAAAGAAAACAATTCCGGTAGACTAAATTAGTGGGAAGGGGAAAATAGAACGAATGATTTGAAAAGAAACAAATGTTTTATGCTTAATGTATTATGTGTTATGTATTGTGTGTTATGTATTATGTGTTATCTGTTTAATGTGTTATCTGTTTTATGTGTTATGTGTTTTTTATACTTTTCATATACTATTATATTTCATATATGTGGCGTGCAAAAGCTGCTTTTTTATTTTTTTTTATTTTGCTTCATTTTTTCATTTTTTTTTTGGGGGGTGGGGGGCAACTTAATAATTATAGCTAGCGGCGTCACGCCAAAGAACAAGCAAATCTACAAAGGCGTCTCTCTCCTTTTGCGTTTTTGTTTTAATTGGTAATTCTAGTCCCTCTGGGAAATCTTCAGTGGGTGGTCCATAGATACATAATGTTACCTTTGCATTCACTTTTCTAGGTTCTCGTTTATTACTTGCTTTTAATAACGGATGTGCTAATCCTTTCGATATATTTTTTATACGAACCACAGATATTTTAAATATATGATCTGAATCATCACCGATTATCCATTCCAAGGTACTCAAGTCTTGGCTAGCTTTCCATTTAAATGGTTTTCTTTGATCACTATTATGATATATTTTACACGAACCACCTTTTCTTAAAGAATCCTTAATATTCGAAGCTAAATCGTGTACACCATTAACATATGGATCTTTATCAAATTCAGATAAATTAAAGTCAAAAGTTAGTAGTGTATCTTTAAATGCATCCAATGGGTCTTCTGCTGAATTCATTGCATCTAATGTACGCTCAACTTTTTGTACAATTTGTTTATCCTCCTTTTTATTACTCATTTTTGATATAGACGACTTAAAACCTTTTACAATATCTCGTGAAATAGTCCTATCATACACTTCTGCTGAATACATTGCAATGTTATCTATACACAGAGCCAATAATTGCATAATAACAGAATCTCCTCCAAAATTATTTAAATTCTCCCTCGTTAAATTATCAAAACCAGATGCGGTCATCGAAATAATACCTAATCTATGGTATGCAAAATATGCTAATAAACCGAGTGATACTTTTTGTAATCTCAACTGTTTCAAATGATTATTATCATTTGCACAAGTTAGTACAGATTGTAATATTATATCAATCATTTCTTTATCCATACTAATGTTATACCAACCACCTAATCTTGCATTATGTAATTCTTCTTCCTCCTCACTATATTCATTTGTTACACCTTCTATATTTTGTGTATAATATAATATACAAAGTAATAAACGTAATGCTTCTAACATTACAATTGATTTTTTAACCGACTTACATATAAGATTAGCTATGGAAGGTACTCCACCACAATTACAAAATTCATAGGCTAATTCTTCAGATTGTATTAAACGTCTAACACATCTAAGAGAAGAAACAACTAATTCAGTCATTTCAAACTCTTCTGTTTCTGCTTCCATACAACTAATTAATATACCAAAAGCGTCTGCCTTTACTAATAAAGGTAAACTAGATTCAATTTTACATTGATTACTTAATAAATGAATAGCTAAAGTTAGTAAATTAATATCATAATCATATAATTGTATCACATTTATAGTTGCTTCTATTCCATCATTATCAGCAAACATTTTGGCATTTTCATGTAATCTACATAAAGAACATAGAATATCTAATAAAAAAAATATGACTTTTGTATTTTCTCTATTCTGTTTTAACACATTTAACACTGGAATTAATGTGATTCCAAAATTTTTCATATTTCTTTCTTCATTTTCCATAACTAAATTTGATAACGTACGTAAACCTGTCTCCAATTCAGCGTCAGGAAAATATTCATTTAATTTATTTAACCATGATTCATAGGAAACCTCAATTTGTGCATCTAGAAAATATTTAACATTTGTTGTATATAAAGACAGATTAGAAATAGCTTTAAACAAACTCTCAATACATCTTACAGCATTTTTATTATCACTGCCATCATAACTTTTTAAACATTCTACTAATTCAGCAGGAGCACCATTCGTTCCATAAGTTTTTTTCATGTCTTCATTTCTAAATAAAATGTTACAAAGTAAAACAGAAGCTGCATTTGTTACATCAAAATTAGATCTATATTCTCTTAAAATTTGTACATTTAAATCAGGTCCTTTTAAATTACAAAATATACTAGAATTAACCTTGTGATCTATACACATATTAGCTAACGCCAAACAACTGTTTGTTATAGTTGGTTCCATTTCTTCTTTATTTAATGATCTATATAATAAACTGACACATGCATCTACACCTTTTATTTCTCCAATTTGTGTCTTTATTTCTTTTACTACTGATAAACTTCCAACTAAAAACAAAACATCTGGATAAATAATTTTATCTGTATCAGTACTGTTTATAATATTGGTCAAACGAACTAACACATCTGCCTTTAATAATGTCTCCACATGTGCGTCAGATACAACTTTTCTCATAGCTCGAAAGGTGTGACGTAATAACGAAATAGAATAATCCCCATGATCATATTGATTCCATATATCTATTAAATAATGAATAGCTTTTGTGTTGTCATACACATTTCTATTATAAGCTGTTCTATCAATTAACAAAACACGATTTATTAGAAAGTCTTCTTTATCATCCTTTTCTAACGTTTCTTCTGAACACAAATTACCTACAGATTTACTTATAATATTCGCATAATCCTTTATCTCTTTAACCACTTGTTCTAAACCCTTTGGATTTTTTGTAAAAGCGCATAACGCACGACATGAGTAATGTTTTACATTTTCATTACTTTGTTTTACCAATGAACTAAAAGCGGTAGTCTGAAATCCTTTCTTTATAAGCTCCCCAATATTATCACTGTTCTCACAAAATAGTTCTATAGCCATATAACCATACGAATTGTCTATTCCATCTTCCGTTGTTGGTAATAGATTATCCTTATTATACACTCTTACTCTATCCAATACAAAATTCATATCTTCTTCTAAGGATGGTTCTTTTAAAACATTAATTTCCATTTCCTTTGTTTTATATTCTGTTAATAAATCATATATATATTTACATGTTTTCTCTTTCGGCTTGTCATCATTTACAGCATTACGTATATTATTAATTTTCATTTTCATATTATTAACAAACTCATCACCTAGTTCTTTCCTCCTTTCTTCAAGACTATTTTCTAACTCTTCTAATAAGTTAGTCAGTTCATCATTATTAGCAAGCTGTCGACCTATTCCTTCATTAACTAATAATTTTTCCAAAGTTTGCAAAAATGCTTCGGTCGTTTGTGCATCGTTTATTATATTATCATGATTACTTTGAATAATAGAAGGCAAAGCAGAATTTAATATTTTTGATGCTGTTGATGCATCTAAAGATGCTATCTCACTCAGTGCTTCCAAGACAGCTACATGTACTTCTTCATTTGATTCATATTCCATTAACTTTGCTAAATTATTCAACGCATTCAATTTATCTGCTTGATTAATATGTGTAAATAGTCCTGTGGCAGCTGAATCTTTCAGCAAGTTTGCATATGACTTTATGATATCTACTCTGTCTTGTGTTGGATAACTAGATAAATTTTCTTCTGATACTAAATTATTAATTTTTCTAAGAGTTTCGGAAGCTACTCTCTCATCTAGGATATTGGATAAAACCATTGTATCTATTAAATTTATAAATTCAACAGTTCTATCATTAGGTGAACCCAAATTTAACAACAATTCACATGATTCTATTACATGACCAGCATCCATATCATTTACATATCCAGATGTGCTTGACGTTTCTGCAATAGCACCTAATAATTTAATTCCAGACAAATAGACGCAATCGTTTGCTCTATTCAAATTCATAACTGCTACTGTCTGTTCTACTAAATTGCCCATTGAACCATTCCATTTCATATAGAGCAGTTTAGCTCCTTCTTCATCTTTCGCCACCTGTTCCAGTAATTCAAAAATTCCTTGAACAACGTTTGGCTTATTTTTATACTGTTCCAATACATCATATGAATTGTCTACTATCGGTGATAGTTTATCCATTACCAATTGTTTTGTATATGGATTCAAGACACATCCAGCTAAAACACTATAAACAGATGATACAAACTTACAGTTTGACAATCCAACTTTATTTGCAATCATATCTGTATATTGATTTAATATGCCCGCAGAAGCTACAGCCCATGCTCCCAATTGATCTTCATGATCATATTTCACACGATCTACTAATCTTTTTGTAACTAAAGCTACATTTGCTTGTAAAGAAACGTTATCTAATTCAGAAGATAAATAGCCATTTAATTGCTGCAGTGTGGCTTCTGTATATTGTAAAGCATCCTGAGGATTTTCTAACGGGGCTCTTAAAAACATCTCTAGTTTACTAGTCAAGTTATCTATTTTTTGGACAGCATCAGTATCACTACTTTTAACATTTAATATTAATTTCATCAATTTCTTTACTTGTTCATCAGCACCCATATATGAGAACAATACTCCTCCTAATCTTGATATCTCCTCATTTTCGTTGAAAATCATAGTCACATCAGAAATGATATCAACAGCACCCAATTCTCTTAGTTTCATTTTATCATTACCATTACATAATTTAACTAAAACAGTCATTATTTCTAGAGCTGTTGATTCATCATTCTTATTCTTACCTAACGTTTCTAGCAATATTTTCATAGCAGAATATTTATCTATTTTCATCTGCTCTTCTATATTAATGTGATCAGCAAAAAATGCTAAACATTTTGAACTGTCCTGAACAATAGGCAAATATACTTGATATTCTCCCATAATTTTAAACAGATTGTCAATAACACGAGTTTTCTTAGATATATTTGTTATTATATTTTCATTTTCAGTTTTTAGCAATTCATGTAAAGCTTTTATTGCACTTCCTCTAGAATTCTTATTTTTTTCTGAATTACCTATTAAACTCACAATTAGCGATATAAGTGTATCGTACTCTGGATGACTAATTAATTGATTTACACGTTTTTCACTTGTGCACATATGCGCCAAGCATCCAAAGGTACTCTTTATAACCATGTCCGATTCTGAAAAGTAATTTATTCCTTCACACAATTTATTAACTAAACCTAAGTTAAACGCTAAATCTGCATTTGTAATATCATGTTTGAGTAATAAACTTAGAGATTCTAATATATTAGAAACTGCTTCTTCCGTGTGATCATCTCCAGGGAACACTAAAAGATTTTCCGCCTCTATTAATACAGATACCATATCACTTTTAGTTAGATGCACTAATCCAATTCTTGTTTGAGAAATATTTATACATGCATGGGCAACCTCTGATATAATAGCATCATATAAACTTCTTCCTAAAATGCTATAATCTTTGTTACTTGTTTCTTTGTAGCAGTTAGGATTCTTTTTTAACCACGCTACAATATTACGAAGAGATTCTCCTATGTTACAACGAGAAGATATTTTACTTGCTTCTGCTGTTAATAATAATTCATTTAAAGAAACTAAATATTCATGCAATTGTACAAGATCTTTTTCTTTCATAGATTCATCACATAATTTTAAAAGATCCTCAATTTCTTTCGTCAAAGAATCTAATGGCATCAGAACTGCTAACAGAGGAGCACATGTTGTTTTAAGTTTAGGATTTTTTACATGGGTCCTTAAGGCATTTTGAAGTGGAACTAATGTATTTGCTTTTTTTATAGCATCCAGTGAATCAGGATAAATCTTAAGTACGTTTCCTAAGACACTAAAACCAATTATCTGAACATCCACATACATAGGAACTTTATGAATATATGTCACAATTTGTTTTACATATCCTTTATTAACCAAACTTTCTGAACCTACTACATTGCTACTTAAAATTATATTGTTAATCGCTGCAAGCAAATTCGTTTGAGTTAAACGAGATTCTGAATATTTTTTCATTAATTTAAATATACTGTCTAAACTTGCCTCTACAATTTCTTTATTGCTTACTTTGTATACTTCTGTTAAATAATTTATACATTCTGCAGATGTTATCAGTATATTATCATCTGGTTCCTCCCCTTCTGCTAATCTTTTTACTTGAGAAATACACATTATATCAACTATGGACGCTATCACCTCATGTAATGTAGTTGCTGCATTTAGTTTTAATATTTTTATAGTTTTTAACGCAGCTTTAATTAACTTAGTCTGTTCATTAAATCTTGGTGACTCGATCCATACTTTAATACCATTGAAAATACAAGAATCAGCTCCTTTGGATTCTAGTATACTTTTTAACGATTGAATTCTTGATAATCCAGATATAGCTGCTAATGTTTTGTATGCACCTTCTGGGTTTGATTCTGCTAAATTTATAATCGATTCTAAATTAGATATATGTCTTTGACAGTCACTTTCAGTAGCTAATTTCTCCATAATTTTTGTTCCTTCTTGGATAATAACTTCCTTAGTTTCGTTTTCTAACATGACAGTTAATACAGTATCAACCACTTGTTGATTACTCAAGAATTTTAAGGAATCCGACGCAGTTAACATTTTATTTATTAATTTCAGTCCAATTTCTGATATTGCGCTATCCTTACTTACTGCTGATAAAGCATTCGTAATACCAGTAACCCCTCCATATTGACTTATTGGTTCAATTGTTGTTATGTATTCCGATAATCTAAAATATGTCGTAAAACAATTTAGAAGATAATCTAATTCTGTTAAATGATATTGAATACACGTTGACAAAATTTCAATTGCTTGATTGTTTACCATTTGTTCATGAAATTCATTTATCATTGATGCAGAAGCTATACATGCCATACTAGCTTTTGCTAATTCAATTGATTCCAAAGATGCATATAAAATAGGAAATAAGGAAGCAAATAATGAATAACTGTTTATTTCATTAACATAATTAGATCGAGATACAAATGGAGTTAATGCATTACATATAGCACTTTCGCAATCGATATCATTAGGAAAATATGACAATGCCGTACAAAGTGTGGCAATGCCTCCATATTCATATACTATCAAAGCATGAGGAGGATTATTTGATATTCTTCCTAACATTCTGGATGCTCCAGCTACTAATCTAGAAATTTTTTCAGGGTTACTTTCATATTGTTGTAAACCACTATTGATTAATTCGATAAGTACAGGTATTCCTCCAGATTCAACAACCTTATCTGTTATAGATGAAATGTATGAAAGGGAACTCAGTAGTTCCAATGCAGAATCCTGCTCCTTTGATCCTTGCTCTGCTTTTTTTAGTACATTTAAACAGTCAGTTAATTGTTCTGGTCCTACAGCACATTTCATAGCATCACTTCCTTTTGAAACAATTCTAGGGTAAGACTTAAATTTATCTAAAATTATAACTGATTTTTCAATTATAGTTGGAACTACAAATCCATTTGAAGATAAATTCTTAATTGTATCAAAAACTCCTTCAACTATTTCTGCAGTATCGTCATTTATTGTTTGAAATGATAAACAATAATCTATTAATTTATGATGTGCTCCTCCTTTGTTCAAGTACTCTGAACTAGCAGGAGATTTAGATACAACTGACAAAGCAGATACTATCCCAACCCTCAACTTAATGTTATATGTGTTTGATGTAAACACATTTAATAAAGCAGTACTAAGTTCTCCCCCCTCTATTTGTACATTTGAATCGTTCATATTTTGAATAAACGTCATACAATTTTTTAATGTGTCTTGATCCGAGGGAACTGTTTTAATAATATCTACTATAGCTTCTACACCACCACTTGTAATTAATTTTTGTAATGATTCTAAATCCTTCTCAGAACAGCAATAATCAGACATAGCAAGCAATACTCTACTTGCGCAAAAAAGAATGTCATCATCATCCTTATAATTGGTTACTGCATTCTTTATTGGCTCTACGGCACCTCTATCCAGCGCATCAGATGCATTTTCTTTGTACGATTTTGATGTGGGATTGCAAAAATCAGATAGTGATCTCAATCCAAACATTAACATACGCTTAAAATTTTGATGTTGCACTATAGATGACACAGCGGTAATAACACCAGGGTCACCTCCCCTTCTCACTACAAATAAATGTGAATAATTATGCAAATTATAGCATCCTTACTAATAAGAAATATTCACATGGTTCATTTGCACCATATTTCATTATATATTTATATATATATAAACATATATATGACCACATCCTTATTATGTAAATGTAGTTTCAATGCAATACATACATAATCGGGCACATGAAATGTGTGAAAAACAAAAATTTTAAATCTGTCTTTCCAAATTGTAAATTTAAAAAAGAAAGTATTTCCTTCGTAACAAACAGATAATAGAAATATTTTTTTTTTAAAATGCAAATATTCGTCTTTCTTTTTCTTTACCTAGTGTCCTTGGCATTTTCTCTGATATAACGTATTAATAAAAAATGTATATATTTATGATGATTGTAGCTGTGCTATAAAGGACTTGGGCGTGTTCTTAGTTGTCAACGAAAAAAAAAATATTAATATTTAGTCCAATTATTATTTTTTTTTTTTTTTCTTTTAAATTTCAATATTTAAACAAACAGTTTTAATTAATAAGAATTGTTCTTAAAACAAATATAAGATACTTGTTAAAATAAAAATTCTTTTTGCACATGCAAGTTGCCAATTTCGTAATGCATTAAAATAACTAAAAAGACAAAATAAAAAACAAAGTTAAAAAAAGATATATTTTAATATAAATTTACAAGTACCATCTCTTTGTTAGCAACTTAAATATTTATATATTTTACTTAAAATATTTATGCAAAAAAAAAAAAAAAGTACGTAATAACATATTACTTTAAAAATAATATGAATTTCTTGGGAACTAAAAGAGTACCAAAAAAAAAAAAAAAATATATATATATACATACATAATATTTATATGTATATGCATATATGTGTGTACACATATATGTATAAAAGCAAAAAAATAAAAAATGTGAAAAAAATGTATAAAATAAGATAAAAAAAAAAATATATTAAAAAAATAAAATTAAAACAAAAGAATGTATGCATATATTGTAAAAAAAAAAAAAGAAGAAAATTATATAATTGTAAAAGTGTTCAGTATAATTTTTAGTGTGCATTTGCATTCCCAACTTACAACCATAGTCTGTTCCTTTTTCTTTTATTTAATATTGTCTTAACTATATAAGAAAACTAGCTATAATTTGTAAATATACACGAATTTACACATTTTAACATGAACAATACATGCAAATTTGAAAAAAAAAAAAATTTAAAGCTATTTTAACACTTTATAACACAAAATGCAAATGGATTTTTACACAAGACAAAAAAAAAAAAAAAAAAAAATTTAATTAAAAATAAAATTATTTTTTTTTTAAAAGAACAGATTAATTCATAGTTACATTTATTCCAAAAGTGAAATAATCAATTCTGTGCATAAGAAGTGAAATTCCCATGAAGTTAATTCACAACTATTTTCACAAAAAAGTTGTGAATGAGTTCTATTATTTAAACATAACTTTCCATTCATTTAATATGTCACCTTTTTTTTTTTAGTAAAATATGGTGTTAATATTTTTTTAACTTTATTTTATATTTATATATGTGTAAAATAATATTGTGTTGCAACAAAAATGTACAGACAAAAAAAAAAATATATATATATATATTTACTATACGTGTACATGCGTTATCTCATACGTTTATAAATGTTTAACTTTTAATATAAATTTTATTCATATATACGTGTACAATAAAAACTACAATGTAAACTTTCAACTAATATAGTGTTTTGAACTAATGTCAATTATATTACAAGGAGTAAAAAAAAAGAAAAAAAAGAAAACAATAAAAAAGGAGAAAAAAAGAATAAGATGAAACTATATCCTTTAATTACTCATCATCATCTTCTGGTGGTGATTCTACTTCATAAATCCAATACCTTGAAAAGGGTGTGAAATGTTAAAAAAAATATACATATATGTGTATAATTTGCATATGTAAAATGCATGTGTTGCACTTATCTTTTATTTTTAATTAACTCATTACAAAAAAAAAAAATAATAAATATACACAGATTTAAATAAACAAATTAAATAAACGTAAATACTCGTACATGCACGTAAATATAAATAGATATACCTAAATGTGAATACATGCATGTAAACACAAACAAATATAAGTAGATATATTTGTAAAAATAAACCAATGCATTGTTTTAGAACTAATGCCTATTTCGTATGAAAGATGAAAAACTCTTTAGAAATATAAATCAGTTGTGCCATAACAACACAATAAAATATTCACACATATATGTAACAAAAAGGTTGATGAGGGAAAAACCTCTGATTTAAAATTACACATTTTATTTTTATGATAGAACAAACTGTGTTTTCTTCTTACAAACAAAAATATGTACACGAAGTAAAATTAATAAAAACATAAAAAAATATATAAATATGTATATGTGCATTATATAAATATTCGCTCAACACAAAATACTGCGTAGAATTGGGAAGAAATGAATAAACCCTTTTCATAGTGTTTATATTATACATATATTTTTTTTTTATTAGTACCACTGTCTCCCTATAACCTTTACTGTCATGGTTGTGTGAACTATTTCATCTAGCATATATAACATCGTGAAACATGGAATGGCTATGCTAAAAATAATAAGTGTTGGAATCCAAAAAAATAGAAATTCTACTTTTAAAACCATATTATAATTTCCCCAAACATTCAATCTTGTTCTAGACCAAAAAGGAATATTTTGTTGACTAACATTGAATAAGTATTCCATTGGTTTAGTTTCTTCTCCTTTAATCATTTTCTGTCCATTGACAATTACAATATTTTGTTTTGGTGTACTTAACCAATAATCATCCCAATGATAATTATCGAAATCGTATTCATGTTTTCTTGTTCCATCTTCATTTAAATGATCACGTGGATTACCATGATGATGATCTATATGATAATATAATCCCTTTGTGTGTCCTTCATGTTCGTGGACAATTTTTTCAGATAGCCCTTTGTCCTTAATCTCGTTTAATTTATTATTGGCAGGAGCATTCTTTTTTATTGTCGAAAATTCTTTGCATTTTAATGTACTTTCTCCAATAAATTTTTGCTTTATATAATTATTTTTATGATTACTAATTAAATGATTTATATTTCTTAAACGAACATATAGCCTGGAATTCATTTTAAACATTTTAGTATTAATGAAAGAACAAACATTAAATATACGGATCGGGGAATAGTAAAAAAAAAAAATTAAAAAGGTGTGTTTATAAACAAAAAAATAATATAACAATAATTTTCTATTCCTTTAAAGCAAAATACAAATTCTTTTCAGAATAATACTTTTAATTTAACGTTAAAGTACTTTTATATGTTAAAAATGTCAATTTTTGACATTAAAAATATGCATGTATGTACATGTTTATTTATGTATTGCTTATGTATCATGTATATATATACATATTCATATTTTATTTTTTTCCTCATTTATTCAGCATATCTTCTTAATACGCTTTGAATAATTTTTCACAAAATGAATATTTGTATTTAAAAATAAAAACATTCAAACATGTTTAAAATATACAGCTTGTTTTTTCTTGCACTTTTTTTCAAAAAAATTAAACGCTTACTTAAAATTTCCCCTCAAATAAGTGAAATTAAAATAAAAAATTCTTTTAATTTTGTATTATTTCTAAAGCCATTATATATATATTTTTTCTTTATAATAAATATAATAGGAGTTATATAGAGAATAATATAATTATGAATACTTTTTTCTGTTATTTCATTATATATTGCAAAATTGTTTTTAACATACTGTAAAAATTTTTAATATTAATATTAAGCAGTAGTTTTTTTATTACGTAAAACATTTTAAAAACAAAAAGGTCCATATATATATATACATACGAACTAATAATAATTAAGTTTTATATACCTTCACAACCATGTTCATAGTTTCTTAAGAATATTATAATATTTATTACACATTTTAGATAGAATCATTTTTCTTGAAATTATTGTTCGTCCTGAGGAATTGATCTTTATTTTTACAATGAACTTAAATACTGTAAAAAAAAAATAATAAATCATATGGATAGAACAGAATTCTATATGATTTAAGAATTATATGATAATATTTTTCGGCACACACTTTTCAATATAAAGTTTAATTGTGTTAATTTAAAAAAAAACAAAAACGTTTACTATGTAGTATTAAAGAAAAAGGGACTAATATGCGTGTTAACCATTAAACTTTCTAATAGTGCATATCGACGAATAACGGTATTTCAAAAAAATATATTTATTTTATAAGCTGATTGTACAAACTATTATTTAACGTTAAAAGTATAATTATAATTAGCAGAAAAAAAAAAAAAAAAGAACAAAAACTGTAATTAAAGTTAAAAGAAAATAAAAAGGATACTTGGTGAGAAAGAAAAATTAGTGCAGAACAAATCCGAAAGATATATATAAAATAAAATAACACAAAAAAAATAAATTCTGGTAAAACATCCCTTGTAAATAAAATAATATAATAAATGTGTGGACCATATATAAAAACATGTGTGAAAAAAGAGAATACTGCAATGGTTTGTTATTGGTGCAAGTTAATAAAATAGCCTTATTGTAATATTTTTTTTTTTTTTTTAGTTTTATTTTGCTTTATTTTGCAAATTTCCCATTTTTACCTGAATAATCAAATTTGTTATTAACTTTTTTTTTTTTTTTTGAATGTGGGTAGATGATAAAAATGACAACAGGTAAAGTTAAAAAAATTTCGTATATTGCATTAAATAAATATTATAGTATGATAAGGCTTAAATGTTCCAAATATAGGAGTATTACATACTGTAATAATAATCCTTGTGAATTTTCATTTAATAAATTATCCTTTAATTGCAAAAGGTACTTAAACGATAATACTAAAAATGATTTAACTTTAGAATGGGAAAATTCAGATGATATAGTAGATTTACTTTATGAAGAATATAAAAATGTTGATCCACTAACATTAAGATTTGAAGAATTAGAAAAAATGATAATAGAAACGGTTGTAAATAAAAACAAAAAAAAGTTGAGTGGAAGCTGTAACGAAAGCGTTTTAGAAAATATACAAATGAACTGGTTAGAAAGGTATAATGAAGAAATTAGTTAACCCAAGTTTATCCACATATATATATATATGTATTTATTTATTATTATTTTTTTGTAATTCCTCGGTTTGTAATATTTAACGTTTGCATCATTCATTTGTTTGTACATTATATATGTGATTAGGCGATCTATTTAATCAAATATGCATATGCTGAAAAGGAACCTTTCTGGACACATTTATACGTATACATATTCGCTTATTCATGTATATGTCGTGTATATATATATATTTGCACTTACATGTACATGTGTACATATATATATATATATATATTAATAAACTATTGAACATATATTTATTGATATTCTTTTAAGAATAAAAAAAAAAAAAAAAAAATTTCGTTAATAATTCACAGTTTTAATCGCATTAGTTCGTGCGTTTATATTCATTGTTTTCTTCTTAAAATTAGCACATGAATTTGTTTTGGTGCACCAATAACTCATGCAATATTTTTGCATAAAAAGTAATGGAAATAACATATACATATATATTTATGTATATGTACATGTTAACAAAAGGAATTGCTTTGTTAAATAATTTTTTGTATTTTTTTCGCAAATTATAGAAACGTCATTATTTAATTTTTCAAAGGAAATATATATTCAAAGAATTATAAATTACTTTTTTTTTTTTTTTTTAATCTTTTTCCAAATATTAATAGACAACATTCTTATACATGATGATAAAAGCATAAATTATAAGTAAAAACGATTTTGCATTTTTGTGAAAAAATAAACTCTGCAGATACAATATTTATATTTTTAAAAACATAAATTTTATTGAAATATTAACGAGAGCACTAAAGCGTTATATGTTGAGTAGACATAAAAAGAGTAAGCAAAAAGTAATGTTTTTTTTTTGTTTTTTTTTGAAGTCTTGTTCTTTAAAAAAAATTTTCCTTGTCTAATTTTTTTAAATACATATATTATATAAGAAGTATGAATATACCTTTTCCCACTTTTTGTTTATGATCTGTCATATTTCATAATACATGGAAAAACTAACAAGAGAAGAGTGTAACCATATTACAGAAAATACTAAAAATAAAGAGGTTATTTTATTACAATTTAGTTCTAATTAATTGTAAATTTTATTTTATTTTTTTTTTTTTTATGCCTCTTCGGTATTTCTATATATATAATAGCATTTTTTGGGACTACAGGAATTCTTAGAGTTTTCCGATGATTTTGTTTTGCGCTCAAGCTGTCATAATTTTTCGCCAGTATTCAAAATATAAACGCAAATATGTATCCTTATACATACAAAAATATATATATTTTCCATAATACCCATTTTTGTCATTGCTTTTCACAATTTTTTTAGTATTACAAAGAAGGATATTTAGAAAAAAAATGCTCAAATTCATGGTGTGGTTACGCAAAAAGATGGTTTCTTTTAAAAAATAAAAAATTATATTATTTTAAAACAAAAGAAAGTTTAAGACCGTCTGGTGTTCTAGACCTAGAATTAATTCATATGAATATTAACGTAAATATGAAATTATTTATCATTTGTGTAATATTATCCATCATTTAAAAAAAAAAAAAATGCATACTTAACCCTAAAAAAACAATAATTTTATATGAGAATATTTTTTTACATTTACCCACAGAACATATTGAAAATTAGTAGTTTCTTTTTGTTACAACTTTATATAATTCTTCTCTCATATTTTTTTGCGCTTCCATTTTTTTTTTTTTTTCTTTCTTGAATTTTTATAGTATGATCATGGAGTTAATAGGAAAAGAAATGCCGACGACTGTTTTTTATGTAATATTCGAAAATTCTTGTACACTAATAATATTAGCGATGCTTTTCCACATTTCGGATGTTTTAATAGAACTGTACTTTGATATATGTATGCACACATATGAAAATACTTGTAGATGTATTATATATATACGTATATATTTACTCATGTATGAGTTCCTTTTCGCCCTTAATAGATTGCATTGAATCAAGAATGTACAAGAACGAATCATTATTAATATTAAACCCCCAAAATACAAAAGTCAAGTTTTATTTAAGGGTATATTTATATAAATAACAGTAGAACTAAAAATTATAATCAAAGGGAGCTCATATGTTAATACTAATTATATTTCCTTTATTAACTAAGATATTTTAACAAAATTTTGTTTGTAGGGTAATGATAAAGATATATGTGAGTGGTACAGTTTATTAAGTAATTCAATGATTAACAAAAAAATTACAACTCAACCTAAATTTATTTTTTCAGAAAATAATTTCTGGAAAATAGATAGGATATCTGTTGACGTTTTTGAATCTATCGCAGACACGGGTGATATAGTCTTATTTAGGTTAAGGAATATTTTCAAAAAATTAATCTTATTCTAAAATTTTTTTTTTTTTTTTTTTTATATGACGTGTATTTCAATAATGTATACATAATTTCTTTTTTGGCAAGTATAATTTTTTATAAAATAATATTGAATGATTTTTTTTTTTTTTTTAAATAAGGTCAAACGTTGTCTCAGCAAAACTTCAGCGTATGTTGACAAGGGGAGAATATGATCACATTGGAATGATTTTAAGGAATGACAAAAATAATTTATTCCTTTTAGAAGCGCTATCAAATATGGTTATAAAAAAATATACATACATATGTATATATACAGATGCATATGGGTGTCCAATAAGTATGGCACTTTAAAGCAACGAAGTTGAAGAATCTTTATTTTGCGAATTTCGTGCAGGGAATTGTCTTAACACCTTGGGATCTCTTTCGAAAAAACCGATGGAACGAAGCATACGCTAGGTTACTCCTTTTATGAGATATATTTTTCTTGTTTTTTTTTACTTTTTTGCTTTTATTGAATGATAATAGGCATTTAACAAAGGGTTGATTGTTAAACAAACAAAAGGCTCGAAAGAAGAAAAACTTAAAATGTACATGTGTTCACATATATGTATGTACGTATGTACATACACAAGGAAACATTTAATGTACGTACTAATTTATTTTCACTTGCACACTTTGACTTTTTTTAGGATTGCTTTAAGACGTCTAACATGGGATAACTCTGAAGAGAATCTTCGAAATTTATTAAATTTTTTGAAAAATACAATAGGAAAAAAATATAATTTAAAAATAATTAATTTTATTACTCCCAAATCTGGTATTTTAAATTTATTCCTATCGAACAAACAAAATTTTTTAGGCCATTCGATTCATGAACTTCATATTTTATGCTTATAAAAAAAACAAAACATAATGGAAGTAAAAATACATAGAATACTCCTGCATATATACATATATGTAAACTTTTAATTTCGCTATAATATCTAATATTAAATATTCTCTTTTTATAATAATTTTTTCCATTCACTTTTAGCGGGTACGGATAGTTACTTTTGCTCAGAATTGATAGGAGAGTGTTGGAAGGTAAGTCTTAAAAAAATAACGAAAAGAGGGAAAGAAAAAGGAAAAGAAAACTGCTAATATGTAAACATACATAAGTATATACATATAAATATATGTATACATGTTTATGTATTTTAATGTATATCTACAAGTACTACATTTTCAATTTTCCTTTTTGACTATTTAAATTCATATAACAACCAAAGATAATGGGTGTCATTCCTTTAAGTACCACTTGTTCTTATATTTGGCCAAGTAAATTATAATGAGAACATGTGTAAAAATATATATGCACATATACGTATATAAATATAATCATATAGATTTAAAATTTAAACATATGATATATTCTCTTCATTATTTTTATTTTCATTATTATTTTTCAATCCTCCTTCTATATTCTTTGTCTACGTTATAATGTCTTTTTTCTTTTTTTTTTTTTTAATAATACCCACAATCTGCCATGCGCCTATATATGTTATCGTTAAAGAAATATGTTTATAAAATGGATAACATAAGAAATATTAAAAACAAAAATTCCTTACCCTTATTAGGCAATTTTTCCGAAAAATTCGAAGAAAAAATTAAGTTACAGTCAGGCTGTCAGCTAAATAATGAACTGTGCATAGATTTTTCCCTATGAATAATTGACTTTTTTTCTTCCTCCTTTTTCCAATTTCGAAGTTTTAAATTTCAATTGCTTTTTGATTTGAAATGAATTTAAATTTGCACGTATATATATATATATATATATATATACATATATATATATATATATATATTTGTATAAATATTTAAATATTCATTTATGTATATATGCATGTATGTTGGCAGAAAAGAAAAACTAGGTAATTTCCTACCAACTGCAGAGTGTCATTAAGAAATATTTTTTTTAACTTCTTCTCTACTATTTATTAGCTCCTCCGAAATTTCTTCATACTTTTTTGACTACTCCGCAATATTTATAGTGAAGGTATAGGTATTTACCTATCTTTTCTTTTTATTCATTAATCTTCATTTATTTATTTACCCAATTTTTTTTTTTTTTTCTTCCCATACTTATATATATACATCATATGTGTGTGCATTAATATAATTTTTCTAAACCAAATTAACACATTCCATGATAATACGAAAAAAAAAAATAAAGATATTAGACATAAAAAAAAAAAAAAAATTTGTCAGAGACATTTTAGAAGATTAATATTAGTATTAACTTTACAGATACTGGTAGGAAAATGGATTAGTTATTATTATTATTATTATTATCGTTTTATTGTTGCGCCTTTTATTATATCAGTGTTGTGAAAAAAAAACTATTGTCTAAGTTTTTATACTACCTTTTGATTAAATATCTAATAAAAAGAAAAAAAAAGATATAATACGCAAAAGCGTCTATATCATTAAAAAACAAAAAGGAATACGCAGAAGTTGAAGAATGAATTAAATAGTCACAGCGTAGCAAAAAAGGACACAAATAAAATAAATGCATAATAAAAATAATAAAGTTAGGCATAAAAACGCACACAAAATAAACACAGATAGAAAAGAGAAAAACCAAAAATAAATAAAAATAAGACATAGAATTAAAAGGTAAAAATGGTCTCAGGTGTTAGGGTATCAGAAGAATGTATTTACGAATTTAATAAATTGAAAGTTAAACATCTACACAAATATATGATTTTTCGAATAGAAAATTGTGAAGAAATTATTGTTGACATATTAGAACAGGATCCTGATTTAAAATCTTTGGATGATATAATAATAGGAATTAGCAACCATTTGAAAAAAACCGAATGTAGATACATTGTAGCAGGTGAATTCGTATATTACGAATACATACGCACGTACGATAAGTTGATGCTTTTATATGTAGAATGTTTTTTCTATTCCATTTTTTCTTATTTAGTTTTTTCTTATTCCATTATTTCGCTGGAATAATTTTTATTATTCATTTTTAAAATACTGTAGATATGCCAATTCCTACTCCTGAGGGTGTTTTGCGAAATAAAATATATTTTATTTTTTGGTCTCCTGATTCCGCAAGGGCAAAAGAGAAAATGCTATATGCATCATCTAAAGAATCTCTAGTACGAAAAATTAATGGAATTTTTAAAAGTTTCGAAATTACCTGTGACTTAGAAGAATTCGAAGAGGAGCTAAAGACTATTATTTTAAGCACCTAAATCGTGGCAGACAACTCGTTTAATGCCCATTTATAAAATACACACCTATGTATATATACACGGGTATATATATACATACCGTACATATCTAATGATAATAGTAATAATACAATTATTAACAACATGATTATGAAAATTGCCATTATATAAATATTACAACAAAATAATGTTATCGTAGGGGAAAAAAAAAAGCATTTTGTTATAGTGAAATATACATTCCTTTTTCGTAATATGCATTCTTCTTAACTATTGTCATTAATTTATTTGGAAATGAAGAAAAATATATATTTGTCTAAACATGCTTTACTTATAATATCTGCGGTCATCTCATTTTAATTAATTAAGTATAAATTTTCTATAAAAAAATAAAGAAATTAAATAAATACGAAAATATATTAAATAAATGAAAAGTATGAATTAGGATATCATATATTATTTATTCTATTCATTTTTTTTATTATTTTTTTTTTTTTTTTAATTTTTTATGTGCTTAAACTAAATTTACCATCTTGATGTAAAATATAGTCTTTATTTTTTTGTTTCAGTTTTTTCTTTTTCGATTTTTCATCTAATAAACTCTCTTTTATTTTAGATTTTATATTCATTATAGTTGACTCTATCAGCTAGAAAAAGAAGTAAAATTAATGAATTGAAAAATAACGGGTATAAATACTTGTTAAGGTAAAATCTACACATATTTACGCACACATATATATATATATATATATATATATATATATACATATAATGATGCATCTATGTCATATGTATACTCTTTGCTTTTTATATTACGCAAGAAAAACCAGGTAAAAAAAGTGGCATATAATTATTGAATTTTATATTTTTAATTCGATGTATTTTCAGTAATATATATAAGAACTGCAAAACTAGAAACATCCTGAAGAATTTGAGAAGAATAAAAAAAATTAAATGAATATATATAAATACTTTAATATACACATTTATTCATTTTTCATTTCTTTTTTTTCTTTTTTTTTTATTTTATTGAAATTTTATTTTTACAAATTGACTGAAAAACTGAAAACTGTTGTTGCAAGCATGCGCCCATTTGTTATATTAAACACATTTATCATACAAGAGAATATTCCTATAAAATGAAGCAGAGGGTATTACACATACATATGTATATAATATATGCATGTGTTAAGGAAAAGTAACGTTTATTTTTCTCTTTTTATTATAAAAAATGAGCTTATAATAATAATAATAGTAATACTTATTATTAATTTAACCATAAAAGGACAGAATAGACACACAACTAAATGCCGTTACATTGGCTTCAAGCATTAAAGGAGGAAGTAAAAAAAAGAAGAATTTGTTTTTTTTACAATATATACAAACATCCATACATATACCTATACATGCATCCACATCCCCGCATGTACAAGCGCATATTTGAGACCAAGTACGTTTATACGCTTTATATGGGATAAAATAAGATAATGAACGCATTAAATATAAAGTAGTAGCTGAACAGTTGGTCCTATTTTTTTATACTTAAAAATATTGCGGTGCTTAAGGGGTTCCATTTATGCCCTACTAAAAAAGTATTATTAACACATTTATGGGTAACATTTCAGAGGAATCAAAAAATAAATTTTAATATACCTTTATTTTTTTTTTCATTATTTAAAAACAAATGTGTTGAATCTACAAAAAAAAAAAAAAAAAAAGACATATATATATATATGTGTTTTTATTTTGTGAATAAACAATATGAACAGATGAGTATATATGTAAGATGAAAAAATAAAATTACTCTCAAAAAAGGTTGAGGAAAACAAAAATGATAACACTTGAGCTATAACAATGATTAGCCATAATCCTACAATGATTTTTTTAAAATACCATTAGTAAAATATGTCTTTTTATTCATATTGTTGATATACGGTCAGTAGTAGAGTATACATTTTACATTTTGGTTCGTTTAAAAATAAAAAAAAAAAAAAAAAGAACACACTACGCATGTATGTTTATATTATATATATATCTATGTTGTACTTCACCCTTTTAAGCATAAAAATTTACCAGACGTAATAGAATATAATTTATAAACACTTGAAAACGTTGAATTTCCTATAAAAAATATATTCTTCAAAAAAGGCAATATATTAGCACCTCCATATAAACATATATACATACATCTATACGTACATGCATACGTATGTAGTACTATCATTTTTCGCAAAAAATTACAACACTTTTTCCCATATTTTTTTGTTCTTTTGCTCTATTTATACCGCCAAGAGATTTATCATTATAATAATAGAACCGAACAATATAAATGTAATAGACACATTTTCAATACAACTTTTTAAAGAGCTTAGTTCATCTTTTTTAACCTTTCCAATTTTATTCTCATACTTCTTGGAATTTTTATTATGAAGTATATAATTTAGTATCATATTGCATAGTACAAATTTATAAAAAAAATATATATAAGAATGCGCGGTCACAAATAGAGTATATAATTAAAAAAAATTTTAAAACAAATTATTTTACTCTAAATTGATATATCTTATCAAAAATGAACAATAAAATTAAAACTAAAAGTATGAGTGGTATGGGCTTGGAAAAGAAAAATAAAAATTTTTGTAAAATGCAGAAAGACTGATAAGCATTTATTTTTTTAATATTATAACATGTAGAAGTATTAAACGTGTATATACATTCGTGCCTTTCTTCTAAATAATAATGAAATAAACATAAATATATATCCTCCAAAAAAAAAAAAAAAAAAAAAAAAAACAGAAGCAAAAACAGAAGCAAAAACAGAAGCAAAAAAGAAGCAAATAAAAAACGAAGAGCCAAAAGTGAAGCAGAGAAGTAAAAAAGTAAAAATTTATGAACAACTTTATTATTTTTTATACGTAATATATTTTTTCGTAAAAAGGTGCTACTAGTTAAAACACGGTTAGGCGTGTATACTACCATACGGTCACATTTACATCCATATATATACACATTAACATAAAGACTAGATGTTAAAAGCGTATTTTATGAACATGTAAAACAAATCCCTGTTGGGAGAAAATAAGAAAAAACTAAAGAAAAATGAAAAAAAGACAAATATGAAAAATTAAAAGAAGCAAAAAAAGTACATAAAATTATACGTAAGTACTATACGTACCCATATATACAAGTACATATTTCTTGAAGTTCAAATTTATCACATATTCTTCTCTACAAACGAAAAATTTGATGAACATGATTCCACATTACAAAATATTCTACAAAATGTATGGTTGAAAAAAAAAGAAAAAGAAAATAGATATAGCTGTTACATAATATATATATATATAAAAAAAAAAAAAGTTTAATGAAATAATCATAGCTTATATGCTTTTTGTAATAAGATATTCAAACGAAATAAATGCACCTACTGCGTCACTCATTTTATAGAAAAACATCTAACAGGTGATAAATAACACTCGAAATTATGCAACTGGGAATTTTTAACAATAAATAATTACGCGCAAAAACGTGTAAATATATATATATACATGTATATGTATGTATATGCATATGTACATACATGTATGTATATGTACATGTCTAAACAAGTAGACACATTCTATATGATTCAGTGTAAGTTCAAAAGGTATCCACATATAGTTCTAAGCACTTATAAATAATAAAAAAAAAAAAAAAATCATATAACTTAAAACTTACAATGTAACACCAATATTCTGTCCATTTAGTTGTTCCTCTCATATGTTATTCTTATTTAAGTAAACATACTGGGGTTCATAAAATCTAAGGAAGCCTGAAATACAGTATCAGGATTTCCTTTAAGTATAGTTAAATTATCATTTTCCAAATTGTCTTTATCTTTTTTATTTTTATTTTTATTTGCTCGTTCTCCTGATTTCCTTCCTTTTTTTTTAATAACCATGTTTTCCTTAATAATCTCATTATTCTCTACATTTCCGTTTGCTTCTATATTTTGACCTGTCTCCATATTACCCTTATCCTTTATATTTTCATGTATATCATCTATATTTCCATTTGTGTTTTTATTTTTTTTTGGTTTTATTCTTTCATATTTCCTTCTCGGTTTTTTAATTTTTAGTTCCTTATCCAGAGTTTCATTATTTCTTTCTGTCTTTTTTTTTCTTCTTGTTGTTTTATGTTTTCCTTCTACTTTTATACTCTTATTTATTTCATTTTTATTTTTTAATTTAAGGGCTTTCAATTTATTATCCAATTTTATTACCATCTTTCTCTGATCATATCCCATGTATCTGCTATAAACATTTTCGAAATGCTTTTTCATTTCATCAGTATCTGGGACCATGTCAAAATGTAAATGGTTAATAAACGAAGTTTGTTGTTCCCTTAAAAGGTTTAAAAAAAAAAAAAAATTACCAATGGAATATGTGCGTTTTGCTTAAACATATATTGATGCACAAATTCATGCACATATATAAATAAAAACAAAAACACAATGAACTTACAGGAACAATTTTCACATACTTGAAAGTGATTAAATATATATCTTTTGAAGAATAAACAATTTATTTTATTGTTAATAACAAAAAAAAAAAAACAAAAAAAACAAATGATATACATAAACGAATAATTTTTCCAAGCTGCACATTTCATGCACACACATTATTTTCCTTTTTTGTACCTCCACTTAATCGTAAATAACTTATTACAAAAATCAGAGTTCAGAATGTTTCTGTAATCATAAGGCGTAATCTGCGTTAAGAGTCTTTTTTGATTATACCCAACCTGTATGCGGTAAAATGGACGAATACAAAATGAAGGGAACAACTGCATCATTTCAGAGGCATAAATAAATACATATACATGTTTATACATATATATATATATATATATATATATGTATAAATAATCACATCTTACACTTCTTATACTTACGAATGCGAATTCATTTGCCTTGGTTTCCGCTGTGTCTAAATCGAGCAGGCTATCGGTTGTGATGTTATTTAACGGTATATTGATCATTGTTTTAAAAAATTGCTATATATAAAATAAACAGAAAAAATTTGTATTTATATATTTATGTTTACATGTTATACTTATATGCACATTATTTTATATTTAAAACAAAATATGGCATACTTTCTATTTCTATAAAATATATTCATAATTACATCTAAAGATTTCTCATCTAAATAGGGTTCTTTGTTTTTGTTTTTGTTTTTTCTTCTCCTCTTTTTTGGTTTCATTTGATTTTTCAAATGTTCAACCTTTATCAAAAAAAAAAAAAAAAAAAAAAAAAAAAATACAAAATGTTGGGAATATCTTATACCTACATATCTCCGTTACATACATCTATTTAAAACATAAAAAAAAAACTATATTTTGTGCTCTTACTAATTTATCATCTAAAGTTCTCTGATTAAAGTACATTATCAAGGAGTTTATATTCTATAAGGAAGAAAAGGTGTACGTGTTTATGTGCATATATAAGATCAGTGAAGTACATGCAAACGTACGTGCACATATGCATACACACTCCAAAATTAACCCTACCTGATGCACAAATAGCCTCGAGTTCTTAAATCTCGAATTTGCGTTATTTCTATTTTTTCCCAATAAATGAAAGTACTGATCTAGCCTGTAATTGTTGGAAAATTCTATTAAAGGCCATATTAAATGAAGTCTATCTTTAAATGCGTTTTTTAATATATCTACTACTTTTTCCACATTATTTATTATACAAGTAAATCCTAATGTACTTTTTATTTTGTCTAAACATATATGTATTCTTTTTATAATTAACATATCAATTTTTTGAAGTTGTAATTTTCCCATAAAGAAGGCCAGATTTTTCCTTCTCAAATTGTGTATGTCTTTTTTTTTAAATAAAGATAGCATATCTTTGTTATTATTGATATTCTCGTTTAAAGCAATAATATCATTTATATTTTTTTTCTTGAAAACTCTATTTAAACAAAAACTAAACTTTTTATACTTCTTTCTAAATGTGTTAATAGTATTTATTCTAATATTTCTACTTAAACTTTTAATAAGACTACGAGAACCTTTCATATTAGGTGTGAAATTACTTTGCGGGAAACATAACTTCTTCATATTTTTATTTTTTTTTATATATGAATTATTTTCTTCATTATTATATAAATCGTTAATGCTAGTGGCATCTTTACTTTCATAATATTGAAGCATCTGCGTCATTTGCATTTCTTTGGTTTTAATTTTACCTTTATTTCTTCGTGCTCCTTTTTCTTTTTTTATCATTTCCTTCCTAGCGTTTTTCCTTCTTGATTCATTGGTAACAACATTATTATCATCATTACAACTCTTATCATTAAAACTTTTAACATTATTATTATTAACATTATTATTGTCACTGTTGCTCTCCTTTTTGTAATCTTCTACTAGGAAATTTAACAAATACTTTGTAGAAAGGTCTTCATGATCACCCATATACGTATCATCCATACTGTTGAAATTGATCTGTTCTCCTTTTACATTTACATTTATTTTTCCCTCAGAAGATATATTATCCAGCATCATATTCATGCTATTATTATAAGAGTGTCCCTCACCTCTTCCCTCATAAAATTTTGTACTTTCCTTATTCATTATCATTTGATCAATTTCAATATTTACGTTTGCCGCCTCCATATTTAACAAATCAACATTCCTCTGACTACCATCCACATCAACATTGTTACAAAAAGATGGTGATAATTTTGTCTGATTTGTTAATTCTAAATTATTATTTTTTCTTCTCCTATATTTTTTTACTTTGCCATTTTTGTTTAAACGATTATTCAAATCCTTTTCACCTCTTTCCATATTTTCTGAACAAGTTATAATATTAAGCATATTGGTACTTCCTTTTTCATTAAGTATTTCATTTTTTTGAAAATTACTTTTGTTAAATTTATTTCTATTTTTATTGTGATCGTTTTCCAAATGCTGTCCATCATACATGTATCTGTTTTCTTCGTTTAAACTGTACATGCCACTTAAAGTTATGTCCTTATCATTAAAAGCTGTATTTTCCTTCGTCATATTTATGTTATTATTACTGCTATATTCTACACTGTTCATATTAATGTTCGTAGACAAGTTTAGCATACAGTCATTATTTTCACTTGTAAACCTATCTTTCGCATTAATATAAATGCCACTCACGGTTAGGTTACTCTGTACATTGTTGTTAAGGGGAATCAATTTACCTTGCTCGTTCATAAAAATTTTGGATGTATTGCTCTTAGTTGATTCCTTTTTGCTTATTCTAGATTTTCTGACTTTTTTTGCTTCTCCACTGTTATTGTTATTGATGTTGTTTCTGACAATACCACTGATATGACCTCTGATATTTTCCCCAACACTGTTTACACTTTTTTTTTTCCTCCTGACTTTGGGGGAGCTTAAAAGTCCTGCATTGGCATTGTTGGGTATAGGGTTACTATCTATGTTCATATTCATAATAAGGTCGTTGAAATTGCTGTTTATGTTATTAATTAATTTGTTGTTAATAAGGTTATCATGGCAGGTACCATTCATGATGGATATCTTAACATTATTATTATTATTATTATTATTATTATTATAACTATTATTATTATAACTATTATTATTATTATTTGTAATAGTAGTAGTAGCATTATTATTACTATTATTATCTGTAATAGTAGTAGTAGCATTATTATTACTATTATTATCTGTAATAGTAGTAGTAGCATTATTATTACTATTATTATCTATAATAGCAGTAGTAGCAGTACTATTATTATTATTAGTAGTAATAGCAGTAGTGGTAGTAGCAGCAGCAGTATCATAATTAGTTGTAATAGTAGCAGTATTATTATTATTACTGATAATACTCGTAGTAACTGTATTATTGAGAGAAGCACCAGGGGTGATATTTTCTAAATTTATTATTCCTGCTTTGTAATTATTACTAAACTTCATCTGTAAATCGTAGGATGCACTTATAATATAACTAAAACTTAACAGTGAACATTTTTCTAACTGATGTATTAAATTAGTTAAATTATTTGGGTAATAATTTTTTAAGTAGGGTATGAATGCAGCATACTTTTTCTTATTTTCATTAAATTCTTTATTTAAAAATAACCACACAAATTGTGAATCCACTTTAATTTTGTCATTTTTTATTAACAAAGTATCTTCTTTTTTTACTATTTCATTATTCAGGATGTTATTATCTACATTCATTAATCTTTCATTCATCTTTATATTTGTATCAGTATCCATATAATTATATGAATTTATCTGCATGTTATTACCATCTCCCTCTACTCCATTATGTCGATTGAAGGTATTTTCTTTAAATTTGTTATTAACAAGATCGTTAACATTCACATTGTTGCTGTGTGTACTTATATTATAGTTCAAGTTATTAATATTACTAGAGTGGTTTAAAGTGTATGAATCATTTAAACTTTTCAAGTCCTTTAAATTTCCAGCATTATTTACTGCATGGGCATCGACATAATTAACTCGGTTCATCCTATTTACAGTTTCATTTTCACCCAACATATTTTTTGCATTAGAAACATCCATATTTTTTTCTTTACTTAAATTATTATAATTTCCATTTAATGAAGAACTATTATAAAAATTATTAAAATAGGTATCATTGACTATGTTATTATTTATCATACCATTGTTCATATTTCTATTCACTCCTGACAAATTGTTAAGTAATATGTTTTGCTTTTGAGGAAATACCTGTTCATTAATACCGTACATATTTTCATACTGCTTTATAGAAGAGTAATTGTTCATTTTGTTTTCCATTAATTTGTTCCCCATTTTACTTTCTGCACACCTCGGATCTTCATTATTTGGTTTTAGCTTATCTCCGCCATAGTAATTATTATAACTATTATCAATAGAACCATTACTATAACTATAACTATTAATATTATTATTATTATTATTGATATTATTGTTATTACTATTAATAACATTATTATTGCTGTGATTAATATTAATAATATTATTATTACTGTAATTGCTATTATTAATATTATTTCTACTCGATGGGTCGTTATGAAGTCCTAGTGAGCCCGTCGAATTTGAAATAGAATTATTAAAGTAACCATTCATGCTGTTGAGCATATGTTCAGCACCCTTATTCGTTATAACCATCTGTTCGTTATTATTTGGAATAGTTTTATTTTTCTTTTCAGCACCCAAAGCAGAAAGAAGTTTTTCTTTGTCTTTCTTTTTCCTCTTTTTTGTACTCTCCATACTCATAGAATTATTATTAATAATTAAGTTCATAACATTTGTCGGGTTGTTTATATTATTAACGTAAGATGCACTTTGTATATTGTTTATATCATAAGTGGAAACGCTCTTGTTCACGTCTTCTTTACTTTTGTTTATTATATCTACATTTTGAGAAAGGGCAGATGAGTACATTTTTGGGTTAATTCCCTGTACATTTGAACTATTTAAATAATTAGTATTATTATTTAACACATTTGCACCATGGTCAATAACCAAAAAATTTGCATTCGTTTGATACGTATTATTTATCTTATACATAGGTGGTACGTCGTTATTGTTCCGGATAGTACCTCCAATATACTTACTGCTATTCGAATTGTAATTATTCTTTTGATGAAGAGAATTTAAATTATTATAATAGCTTATTTGAGAATTATCAATATTATATGGGTCCTTATTTGAATTATTTTTTATATTCTCAACTTGGAGTTTTTTTTTATCATTTAACGACATATTTAAACAAATATTGTAGCTTAAATTACTGCTTATGTTGTTATTCATTATAGAAGCATCTCCATTATTATTACTAATTTTATTTTTTTTATCCTTTAAATTGTTTATGTTAATCTTGTTCTTACTATATGTTTTCATATTATAAAAGGAATTGTTTATACTATTCTTACTATAACTGAAATTTAATTTATCTATACTATCCGTATTATTCTTCATATATGGAACTTTATCATCCGTCTTGTTATGTACGTCTGAGTGATTGCTTATACTGGAGCTTAAGCTCTTCCCATTACTTCCAACATTAGTACCTATATTCTTAATATTACTCTTTATATTACTCGTAGTATAATTCATGTTATTTAAGTTGCTTATTCTGTTACTCATGGAATCTGGATTATTAATGTTACTGTTACTATTATAGCTATTACTGTTGTTATTGTTCGTATTCTGAAAGTTAGGGAAAGTGTTAATTTTCCCCATGTTCATACTTAGGTTGTTGTTACTTAAATGGGCCATATTCCTATTTAAGTTGTTCATGTTGCTTTTTACATTACTAAGATTGTTATTTACATTGCTCATTTTTCCGTTCATCGCAATGGAATTTGCATTTGCACTATTAATTGCGTTTGGTTTGCTTACAATTGCATTAAAAATATTATTCCTATTACTGATGTTTGAATTATGGAAATTCTTACTGCTAAACATTTTGTTCGTGCTAAATGTATTAACAGCATTATTCGTATTATTCATGCTAATCGCACTATTCACGTTAATCGCACTATTCACGTTAATCGCACTATTCACGTTAATCATGTTCTTCATGTCAATAGCATCGTTGATGTTATTCACACCAGCTAAGCTATTTAAATCGTTTGTACCATTTCCTCTATTAATTACGTCAACTGTCTTACCTCTAATTAAATTGTTTCCAGTACTCCTATTACTTAAGCTGCTAGTGTTATTTAAGTTTTTATTAATGTCAGAAGAATTATAGAACTTAGAAGTAGTATCATTATTATTTAGCACAAAGTTTCGATAATTCGTTTGAGGAATATTCATACCTTGATCAATAATAGATCCTTTCATATTGTTAGAGAATTTATTGTAGTTCATAACATTTACTGATTTATTATTCATACTGTTATTTAAAATATAAACTGCGCTTTCATTTGTTTTTTGACCCATACCACCAATTTTCAAGTTATTTATTATGCTTGGGTTTTTAGTATTATTATTATTACTGTTATAAGCATTTTTCTTTATATTGTTGTAAGTATAAGTTATATGTTCATTATTATGACTATGTCTATTATTATTATTATTACTAATATTATTATTACTGTTGTCATTATAACTATTACTATTGTTATTAATACTATTATGAAAATTAAAGTTGTTGTTCACTGAATAGCTAATCGGAGAGGATTTTGACATACTCTTAAGGATGTTATTGTTATTATTTTTAAAACTGCTGCCGTTGTTTGGATGTGATGCAGTAGTATTTGATGGGCTTACACCCCTCTTTTGCAAGCTCCTATTAAGAGTACTAAGATTATTTATAAATGGATTGTTTGATACATTTTCATTATTTTCATTATTTACAGTATCTACATTACATTCTTTATTATTATTATTATTATTTGCGTTATTTCTGTACGAACTGTTTTGGGAGATGTAAAAGTTGTTATTCGGTTTCATTTTGCAATGTTTTTTTTATATGTCCGTTTGAATATGTAATTTTATTTACTACGAACTACTTTCTTTTTCTTTTTCTTTTTCTTTTTTTTTTTTTTCTTTTTTTGCACTATATCCTAAATTAAGCGATAGTTATACTGTTATAAATCTTTTGATGACTAGAAATATTTTTTTTAATGATGAATTCAAAATGGCATTTCATCATCATTGTAATCATGTAGGAATGCAAACATGTTTTACTTTTCACGTTTAGATTTTACGATTACATTTTACACTAACGTCGTCCTACGTTTTGCGCTCTTTATGTTTTGTGTTATGTTTTTTACTTCATATTCTTTTGTCTGCCATTTACTAAGTCAATTATTATAACACATATATATGTATATAACAGTACATGTATACATTTGTATGTGCTTGAATATTTTATATATTCTTTGTCATTTAAATATAGTATGTAGCAAACATTTTATTCTATCTTTTTCATCAATAAAAAGACCATTATTGTAACAATATAAAATAGAATTCTTTTCATTTACATAATTTTCATACTTTTAATTATTCACTGTTTTTAATTTTACAAAAAAAAAGAGGAGGAAATTAAATAAAATAAAGCTAAATTAAAATTAAAATACAATTGAAATAAAATTAAAATAAAATTAAAATAAAATTAAAATAAAATTGAAATAAAATTAAAATAAAACTGAAATAAAATTAAAATAAAACTAAAATAAAACTGCAATAAAACTGGAATAAAACTGAAATAAAACTGAAATAAAACTGAAATAAAACTGAAATAAAAATGAAATAAAACTGAAATAAAACTGAAATAAAAATGAAATAAAATTGAAATAAAACTGAAATAAAAATGAAATAAAATTGAAATAAAATTAAAATAAAAAAAAAAATTAGAATATAAAATTATGATTTTATTAAATTGGTACAAAGAAAAATTTATCTGCGCATGACACTAATATTTTTATGTACGCTTAAAGGGGAAAAAAAATAAGTATGATTAAAAAATAAAAGCACAAAATTGAATTCATGAATGCGTATTTTCGTAACTTTAATTTCACAGTTTTCTTTTAAATTTAACGGGAAAATATATAATTGTGTTATTCGTTAAATGGAAAAAATGATTACGTACACAATCTACTCATATATATTTTATATGTGTGCATATATGTACTTACTTGTATAAGTATACTTTTATATATGAAGAGTCCATATGAAGAAATTGGCGAATCACCCGTTGACTTTATATTCAGTGCTGTTACGTATGTTACATATTTTCAGATGTTATTTCTCACGAGAGAACATCCACTACGATTACAATAATAAAAGAAAACTTTTTTAAGCATAACACAAAATTCTTTATAAGAATTGATTTCTTCTTTATTGTCTTGAACGATAATGAAAAGAAGCATAAAAATGTTTTGAAAAAAACAAATTTTCTTTAATTCTTTCAATATTAAAAAATTTTTAAAATAAAAATACATGTTAGAAAATATATTAAAATCAAAATGAACTTCATAAATAAGAAAAAATAAAAAAAAAAATTCATGCATGAAAGTATAAACGCTTATAGACTTCTGTTTTTTTCTTTTTATTTTTTTATTAAAGTACGCAGTGTTACTGGGTAAAAAATAATAATATAAAATATATAAATTAAATAATGAAAAATAAGCATAAACGACGCGTAAAATAATGAAGAAAAAAAAAAAATTTTTAAATAAGCTAGGGTAAGTGAATGATTATTACTACGAAAATGGAAGAAAAAATATATATGATGTATTATTATGGGTACAAAGTGTATATAAAACTTTTTTATCTCAACTGTACATATATAAATTTACATCAGTTCCTTCCGCTTATATGCATATATACATATACATATATATATATATATATATTATATGTTACATTTACTCATTTTAATGTGAATGAAAAAAGGAACGGAGGTAAGGGGCACAATATTAGCGCGAGAAATGTGTATACTTATAATAAAATATAATTCAATAATTTTTAAAATAAGAGTTCCAAAAAAAAAAAAAAAAAATTAACGACCAAGTGCCGCAGCATGCGGATTGTTCAAAGAAGGAACAAACTGCGGGTATTTGGGACCTAAAAAAATAAAAATTTCGTAAACATATATGCATATTCATGTATCTCTTTACATACGAAACAATAAACGGTCAAAAAAAAAAAAATTTTTTTTAATTCAAAGCTATAATTTGTGGGATCCAAAAAATCACTTTATGTATAAAATGATTATATATATAATAATGTAAATACAAAGTGAATATTCATTAAAAAAAAGAAAAAAAAACTGTGCTGTAAAAAAATGTCCTTCAAACAATAACATTAATATAAGTTATAATGGAGATCTTTTGCTTTGTCACTTAAAAGGGAATATTGTGCACACAACTTAACTAGGTGTAAATATGCATATATATAATCACTTATAAATCCATTTTAAAACAAATTTTGTCAAAATTATACAAAAAATAAAATCCTATCTACATACATAACTTCACACATGTATATTATGTATATTTAAAAATTGTAATTCTTTTTATCTTACAAATTTTTGCTAAAAATTCTTTTAAAGACATCATCATGTGTTGTGATCTATCTTCAATTAAACATGAGAAAAATCTACAAGGTTAAATTATATATATATATATATATATTATATATATATATATATATATATATATAATATATAGACACATAGATATACATATATAAAGATGTGTATACATAATGTCACACGTTTTTTCCTTCATGCGGTCAGAAACACATATACATACACATATGAGGATATATAATGGAAAAATTAATGAGCATATATATAGGAAACATTACTTATATTCCAATGGGTCTCCTTGCTTCACGATCAACAGTTTCATATACGAGGGTGTTCTATTTTTCCTTAACACATTAATTATGTTTAATACTTGCACACCACAAGGATTACCGGTTGACCCTAAAAAATTTTTAAATAATAGGGGAAGGGGGGGGGAAAAAAAATTACATAAATGCATCTTCCACTACAAATTAACACAACACATATATATATATATATACATACAAACATAAATACATATCTTCTTTTCTGAATTACCTATATGATTTTCCGCATATTCCGAATTTAACTGTTCTATGGATTGAACTCCAAACACTGCATACATCCACTGGGGATTGATACTTCTGCGAAGGACAAATAAAAAGTGTACCGCACGTGTGCATGATCATGTACAGGCATTTGCGCACAATCATACACATGTATGTATGGACCGTTGTACTAATTCAAAATAAAATAGTCTTTCACGAAACAGTAATGTATAGACTTATTTTTCGAAATACCTCCCTATCCACATAACAATATGTTCCCCATCTTCAACTAAGTAACAACCATCTTGTGTCATAATTTCACAAGTCAAATTCAACGTGTCAGGTAGCATAATAGAATTGTTCTCATCATAGTTACCATGATGTTTTTCTAAATTGTGTAAACTAAACATTCTTGGATAAAAATAGGCTTCTACTGATTCCACAGGTATATTTTCAACTCTTGACCAATGAAAAATTCTTAAGTCAGGTGAAATGTCTCCACTATCCCTAAAAGAAATTGACTTTAGCATACCTAAAATATATACAGATAATAACCTAGCACTTTCTGATGGTAGTAACTGTGCCGATAACACCTGAGAACAAAGTGTTTGAATTAAATTTCTTCCATCAGCTATTTTCCCTTTCTTAGTAATATCTATTGCTTGATGAGATAATAATGATACAACAACTTGAGGATTAACTGAATCTGTAATGGTTTTAATATTCTGTGTAACAGGCAAAGCATAAGTATGTAAACGAATTCTTCTTTCACCATTAGAGTTCGTATATAATAAAGCTGACTGGACATAGACCACAGAATCTTGAACTACATTTTCTTCCAAATCAACAATAATACTAAAATTTTGATGAGAGTGACAATTTGGTAAAGCTAATAAGTCTACTCCTCTGAATTGAAAATTTCCATACCAGTTAGTAATTTTCCATCCTCTACTTATTCTTATTCTCATTACTGATTCCCAAGCAATTTCTGTTGTTAATGCAAATAATAATTCCTCTCTTAATTTATCACTATATTGATGTACATTAAATTGTGGATAATAATATAAAGAACCTCCTGAATTCTTAATTAAAGGGTATATGGTAGCTAAATCGAGATTATATAATGGGCATGCAAACAAATCTACTGCAATTTGATATTGTGTTATGTTTTGTGCTAATTCGGCATATAAATTATTAAAAGGAGTTAACATTTCCACTTCTCTTACCTTGGCATCTACAACATTATTTCCTGAACTATTTGAACTATATATATTTTTATAACTACTACCTTTATCTTTTATTTCTCTATTTACATTTACTGTTAGATCGCCAATATTTGGCACTGATGATACAAAAAATAAAAGTTTTCCACCCACTTTTTTTAATACCATTACTGCTGCTTTTAATGCATTACCAGCACAAGAATCACTCATTTTATTATTTCTCCACATAGTAGGTAAATTATCTAATAACACATCTATCACATTTTGACATTCATGGGCATTTACTAAAATATCTTCAGGTAAAGGGATAAATATATCTTGTATATCTGGTACTATCATCATTTGTGTTTGTTTTAAATTTGAATTTAAATTGTAAAAATGAACAGTAGAATCAAATGTCATAATTCCAATTAAGGTACGAGAATCGAATGAATTTTTATTATTAAGATCACTATTTTTTGGTAATAATTTTTTAATAGTACTACAAACCACATCTAATAAACCTGAATTAACAGATGTCACTGTTACATCAATTAAAAATAAATAAACAGGAGGTTGCGGGGGTCTTATCATGTAATCACTTGGGGCAATAAATTCAACACTACCCGTACATAATTCTGGTCTTTGAAATAAATCTTTTCTTTTTCCTTTCTCATCTAATGGAACAAAATAAAATTGAGGTGTATCATTCACATGATAGCACATGTTACAATTCCATTTTTTCCCTCCTGCTTCGAACCTAACAAATGGGTTTATATATGTTCTACATTTTTTACATCTAACAACAGTTGAATTTCCAAAATTTACTGATGATAACTCGGGATATCCCTCAGGTATTGGAGCTAATGGTTGTATTACAAAACCTAAAGGCACATATGCTTTCTGTTTTAATGTTGTATTTGCTGGCATATAACTTACAGAACTTTTTACAAAATGAGAAAATGCATTAAATTGTAAAAATTCTTGATAAGAATCATTTATAATTGGTTGTACTACATTATTTACATGTCCGCTAGTATCATACCCTAATACGTTTCCTTGTGTTTTTAATATATTGGTAGGGCTACCTTGTACAGGAATAAATTGATTAGGCACACCTCGATATTGTGCTTGGTTATTTAAATATGCATTTGTATTTGTTCCATCTCCATATATATTTTCGTTTATATTACTTGTATTCATATGTGGTTGATTTGGAATACTATATCCTCCCTGTTGCATTTGCTGTTGTGGATGATAATAACCTTGTATATACACATTTTCATTTCCTTTAAGATTATTACTATTACTTGCTATATCAGCAGTATTATTGTTATAAAAAAAAGGGTTGTTCATTGGTTTATTTACATTATTTTGATTACTGTTATTATAAAATGTAGCATTACTATTAGCATTGATATTGCTGTTGTTGTAACTGTTTAACCCTCTATTATTTTCATATGGCTGCATTTTAACTTCGAAAATTGTCTATTTACACAAGTGATAAATGTTCTTAGAAAAAAAAAAAAAAAAAAAACTAATGTTTCCTAATTCCTTTACTAGTAAATAACTCTTGCTCCTTTGTAATATATGGAAGTGAGTAAAGGAAATGGAGGAGAATCACTATATATAAAAAATAGCTTCAAAATATAATCGCAAAAGTAAATCTAAATGTACACCTAAACAAACACATAAAATACACAACAAATATACAGGTATAAATGTATATATACCCGCAAATGTACAAGTTAACGCGTAAATATACACAATAGTGTGCTCGCAAATTACGCAAAAATGTACACGCAAATTACACGAAAATATATATGTATATGTATGTATAATAAATGTATAATTTTTTCCTTTTTCACTAATTATATTAGCTATATAATCATTTGGCTATGTATTATGTTTCTTAAGCAATACTTTTTTCATCTAATAATTTTATTATCCTTTATACATATTATATCTAATGTTTTGTTTAATTTTTTTTTTTTTTTTTTCATTATTTATGTTAAATTTCTTTCCTATGTTCGTTTTATTAAGTTTTTGCTTATTTCTGTAATTATGTGTTTAATTTTTTATGATTATGCAAAAAAATTAAGCAGTGCCACATATTTTTATGAATTCATAATAACACATACAATAATATATTTGTATGTATATAAAATATATATGTATAAATATACAAAACTTTTATTCGCTTAAGTGTATAAGTATGCACTAAATAGTTATTAACACAAATTGTACAACTTTTTGCTATTTTTTCTTAATAAGTGCTTTGTTATTATGAATATAATAATTACGTTCACATATATAATTATGTTCATATATAATATATCAACACGTTAAAATCTCTTTTTCCTAACAAATTTTTTCAATTTTTTTTTTTTTGGAATTTTACCTTATATAGGGAGCTTTATTATTTATACACTGCTACAAATCATCACACTTCAAAAATTTACAAAAAAAAATTAAAATAAAACAAACTAAAACAAAATAAAACAAAACAAAATGAAGAAAAATAAAATAAAATAAAATAAAACGATATAAAATAAAATAAAACAAAATTATTCTGTATTACAATATTTTCCCAAATTCAAAATATTCACGTAATTTTTATATTTTACGCGAAATTTCAATACAACATTTATATTACATCTTTGCGAATTCATGTTATTTTTTTATTTTAATTATGTGGAGTTTTTTTTGTATGATCTTTTTAAGAAGAATTTCCATTAAGAGGCTATTTACATATATATTTATTTTATATGTAGTTCACACACATACAAGTATTTAAATAATTTTATACTTTAGTAAATAATTTTAAATTGTACATTAAATATTATTTTTTTGGTCATTTCATAAAATTGCATACTCTTGTATGAACGTTATAATAAAGTGAATTATATAGTTCAGAGTTTTTACTGGAAAGAAGAATATATAATAGATGTACGTGGGCATATATACATACGTGTCGATATAACATGATGAAACGTATGAGTATGAGAAAAGTAGTAAAATAAGCACATTAATTTATATACCAAAACATGAACAAATTAATTGCGGAAAAACTGTAACTATTTTGTTACTATGTATTTCTTAGCATTATAGGCGAAGTTAAAAAAATTTGTGTTTATATATATATTTATGTTATTTTTGCCTTTAATCTCTTTATTTTTTTGTAAACTTGGGTCTCCTATAAAAGCCTCTGTGCTGTGCATAACTTTTTTCTTCTAAAGCGTTCCTTAACACTGTCCTTCCTTAAACTCATTTCTGTTATATTTTAACCATGTAAAAATATAATACTGTTTTTTGTTTAAACAAATATTGTTAAGACATTCATAAAGCTAAACAAACAGCGAGAAATAAAAAAAAATATAAATAATGAGAACATATACAATAAGCAAAGAAAACAGGAGAGGACAAAAAAGGAAAAGAAAAGAAAAAAAAAGTAACAGTATCACTTAATTGGCACTAAAATATATTTTACATGTTATTTGAGTATATGACACGCAAAAATTATTATAAAATCAAATTATGCACAAAAATGTATATATATATATAACGGTACACATAAGAGAATATTATGAAAATGACAGAAACTTTCTTAGTTGTTACCAGTAGTACAAGTTCTAATTCATTCTCTGTTAATATGATGTAAAGATGTTTTGTGCATTGTATCAAATTTATATCTGAAGTACCTATATCTTAAGAATGTGTATATGTAAATACTTAAAAAACTATATACCGTAAACGTAAATATGTGTGTGTGTAGGTGCATATTTAAACAGTTCTAATAATTAAAAAAAAAAAAGAAAAAAAAAACTTTTTTTTGTTTAAATTAAAAGTAGTCACTTATATGTATTAATCTGAATTATGTAAAAAGAAGTTTCTTAGAATATATTTATTTAAAATTTTTAATAAGATTAGTGAAAAAAAAAATAATAAAAAATTTCCTTTAATTTTTGATGAAAAAAGACTACATTTGTAATTATCTATAATTTTTACACTCTGTCCTTTACGCCAACTCTCGATAATTACTACTTAATCATTTTGTGTAATAATTCCATAACAAGTGTTTCCATATGTTGATGCTTACACAAGTAGTTCATATACTCTTCCAACGGTGAGATTGTATCTATTATTAACGCGCTCTTCAATTAAAATTAAATATAAGAATTGTATCTTTTGACTGGCAAATGGCGTGAAATTAGAATCTTAAAATTTTTTTTCATTTACGCATGGGCGAAATTAGCTCTTCCAATTATACTTTAGCTTATAAAATTATTCTGTTACGGTAAATATGGTATTAGTGTAATGATTTTTTTTTTTTTTTTATTACGACGAAACACCTATAGTAACACTTTTCATTTTGTTCAAATGTTAAAAGTCCAAAAACATTAGTGCTCATTAAAACAACAAATCATGTATACGAGAAATTTTTATTGCAAAGGTTTCGTTCTCATGTTTTCTAAAATATTCGATACTAAAGGTTGTACCTCTACATCGATATTAAAAAATAAAGCCCCACATTTTTTATATTATTATTTTTTTTCAAGTTTTGAGAGCTTATATGCTGTTATGAGCACAAAAAGGTAACAGAAAAACTGTTCTTAGTTAAACGGTTAAAGAGGTTATAAGAAAGCAGAAAGGCAATAATGACCATTTCATATTATTAAACTTATTTTGGAGATCATCTGAGAGTTATACGCTTTTGTATTAATAAATAATAAACTAAGCACGTATTTAATAATGTGTACTAGTATATATAGTCAAATTATCCATAAGGCATGGCATTTATATATTGTATAGATATATATGTATACATTTACTCACTCTCTTGAGCGGTTTTTCGCCTCCTCCGTTCAGTGCTATTATATTTTTGTTTCATTTTATGTTCTTTTGCTTTGAAAGTGTATGATATTTATTTAATAACGAATTGAATTTATATTACGAGCTTTTATTTCGTACCCCTTGTACAATAAATTTATTTAACCCTATCTATCATACTCAATATAATAACACTCTATAACGAGAAAAATATTGTGGTTTTACAAAAGCGTAATGTTTGTAAACACTTATTTGAATACGAAATGAAATTAATGGATTTCAAAAGTTGGGCTTTATTGAAATAGATACAAACAGAACGTATGTGTTATAAGCCTCCTCTATTTTTTTTACTAATAAAATTAAATATATACATTTAATAACATACATACAAACATACATATAAGGAGAGCAATAGTTCCTTACAAAAAATATTGTTCACGGAATACACATAGATTATCATAAAGCATATGAATAAATACGTTTGTCAAGAATACTTTTAAAAGGAATAGATTATGTAAAGGAAAAAATGCCTCTAAAAAACAAGTATGCAGTTTTAAAAATAGGAATAGAATATAATTACCATGAGGACGTAAGCGAAATAGATGATATTGATATAGATTTTTTGGTATGTAAACTGTTTAAAGAGAGCACCACAGACGGTAATCTTATTATTCCGTCTGAATATACTTCTTCTCTATATTCTAAATTATCGAATACATATAAAGTAGATCCCCTTTTTGGGAATAAATTTAATGATAGAGAAATTTGGAAAACAAAGATTTACGGTTTAATATCTGAATGGATTGATACAGATAACCCCAATGAGCATTTTAGTTCATACAGTATTGATGTATTAAACAAAGAAATACAATGGACTAGTTATATATTAATACCAAATTTAATTATTAATACACCATCTTATAATAAATGTGATAATTATGCAAGATGTATTAATGCGAATATTCATAATTATAACGGAGTATCCATAATAGTAAGGATACCAATAGCTAAAAAAATTGAACACACGAATTTGTATAGTAGTAATTCCCACAATGCTAATTGTGCAAAATCCTACAAAATTATAAACGGGTGGAATGTTTGGGCAAAATTTATCTCCTACTGTAATTATAATATATCCCATATGAACGTAGGCTTGGAACTTGTGAATGTAAAAGACTTCGAAATTAATGATATAAATTTAGATGTATGGAAATCAGAACCCGTAAAATTAATTATAATACCATTGAATTCATTTATCATTGATTCTAAAAGTGGATACCCATATTTACCAAAAAAATTAAAAGATTTGTTAATATTCTTTTTTAGAAGAAATATTGAGATAGTATTAACTGGATGGAAAGAAAGATTGAATCATTTGTATTATCAAGATAATGGTAAAAAAGACGTAGAAGGAATTAATGAAAAAATAAACTCAGATACAAGTTACTTAAAATTTTGTATGTATTATTTAAAAAGACTTTTTATGTCTATCGAAAATTTTGATAACGAAACTTTATTTGACCATGCATACTGGGACTACCTACAAATACCTTTGCAACCGTTAAAGGATAATTTATGCTCTCAAATATATGAAATATTCGAAAAAGATAAAATGAAATATGAACAGTATGAATTAGCTATTAGTAAATACTTATCCAAACGACTCCAAAATAGTAGTAATAATAGTAAAACAGTAAGTAGTATAGAATTCACTATTTTTGTCGTAGGAGCAGGAAGGGGACCACTTGTTGACTCCACCTTACGTGCCCTTGAAAAAAATAAAATTACCAATTATGAAATTTATGCTGTAGAAAAAAATGATAGTGCTATTTTAGTTCTTGAAAATAGATTGGAAGAAGAAGAATGGAAAAATGTTAAGGTTATTCATAGTGACATGAGATATGTACAAATAGAGAAAAAAGCAGATTTGATTGTTAGTGAATTGTTAGGTTCATTTGGTGATAATGAATTATTTCCGGAGTGTCTAGATGGAATACAAAAATATTTAAAGAAGGATGGGGTAAGTATACCCAAAAATTGTTTATCTTATGTTGAGCCTATATCTTGTTCTAGCCTCTATCATAAAATATGTCACAATTCTTTTTCAGGAAATAATGAAATGTTTTATGTAGTCAATTTATATTCTTATTGTAAAATATCGGAAGAACAACCAAAAGAGTGTTTCTATTTTGAAATACCCAATAAAGATATTAAAAAGGACAATACTCATAATAATCGTTATAAAAATATTAATTTTAAAATTAAATTAGATTCTTATTTGCATGGTTTCTTATGCTATTTTAAAAGTCAATTATATGATGATGTTTATATATCAATTGAACCAATTACTCATACCAAAAATATGCATAGTTGGTATCCATTATTTATCCCTATAAATAAAATCATTTTTTTAAGAAAAGAACAACATCTGTCTCTGAGTATTTGGAGACTAACTGATTGTCATAAAATTTGGTATGAATGGTGTATCAATGAACCCATTACAACAAGCATTCACAATTTCAATGCTCGACATTTTTTTATCGGAAAATAATAGAGATTAAAGTCATTTGAAGGGAGGAATGAACACCAAAAATAAAAAAAAATGCAAAGAAAAGAAATTAAAATATAATGAATAAGCAGTTGTTTAGTAGGTATCGTTTCCACCGTATTTCTGGAGTGTGTAAGCCTTTTTAATCCTTTTTTGTTTTATGTTATTCTTTCGTATATTTACTTTGTTTATTTATTTTTTTGTTCATCAATTTGTTCCTTTATTCACGTATGTGTTTGCTTATTTGTTTGCTTATTTGTTTGCTTATTTGTTTGCTTATTTGTTTGCTTATTTGTTTGCTTATTTGTTTGCTTATTTGTTTGCTTATTTGTTTGCTTATTTGTTTGCTTATTTGTTTGCTTATTTGTTTGCCTATTTGTTTGCTTATTTGTTTGCTTATTTGTTTGCTTATTTATTTGCTTATATATTTGCTTGTGTATTAGTATAATTTTTTAATTATTTATTTATATTTTTATCTTACTTTGTAGGCCTACTATTTGCTTTATTATTAATCACAAACATCGATTCTCAATTTATTTACAGTTAAATTAGATTTAGCCTTATTTGTTCTAAGAACGTTTTTATCGTACCAAAAAATATGGGATACAAATTTTAAATCAGTTTTTGTAACTAAATATTTCACTTTTTAAAATTTTATTAACCCAGTATTATTGAAATATTATTTAAGTTTTGTTATTATTTTTTTTTTTTTAAATCAGCATAAACAAAAAATTTGCGTTCTAAGCAATTACTTTCGTATTAGTTGTTTTCCTCGACTTGTTACCATTTGATGTATGTTAAAATAATGTAGTATAGAAAAGAAGCCTACGAATAAATGCACATGCATTTAATATACAAGCATATGTACATGTATGTATATATTTATAATATATATATATGGCCTACCTTAATGAACGCACTATATTTGTACGAGTGAACAGGTGCATAAAGGTTACGTTGAATAATACATTTATTAAGCTAGTGCTAATAGATGACACTGTTGTTTATTTCTATTTTCGTTATGTATTCTTTTTCATCTTCCTTTATTTATAGGAAATTATCTCATATTCTCCCTTTTCCACATTAAAAACAATGGTACACATGTAAAAATATATATACGTATTTACACATATATGTATACACACACGTACGTACACAGAAATATGTACACACACATATGTATACACACATATTACACTCATATATTTACATAAAAATATATATTTTTGTTATTATATGCTACTATTTTGTGTAAAACTTTTCCTTTCAATCCAAAAAAAAAACATGTAATAGCAACTGCTACTAAAAGATTACATTTAAAAATACAACTTTATTTCGTAATATTTTCGCACAACATGTTTATTCGTTCTTTTTTGAGTAACATTTAATTCATTATAAAAATTTTTATCTTACACATGATTTCGTCTTAACAGATTTATATTCCCCTATTGTTTTCCAATATATCTGTAATATGTAATCAAAAATGTTATACACTTTTTTTTTTTTTTTTGGCTTGTGAATTTTTATTATTATAACTAATATGTATTAAAATTTATAATAACCTCTAAATATATGTGGGAAAAATATAAAAAAATTGTTCTTTGTTTTAAAATTACCAACAAAAGCATATAAATTTTTTTTAGTGTAGACTATATAAATATATAGCATACTTTTTCGGTCAAATATTTCATTGTGTTTTTGGTTTTTTTAAACAATATAAGAATTCGCTTTAAAAAATAGATTAACGCTTCCTTTTTTAAAAATACACGCATGGAAGTTATTAATTTTTTTTTATCTCTTCTTTCAAAATTGTAGTTTCAAAGAGTTGTATAATTAGTAATACACCCATTTATCGAAATTATTCATTATTCATTATTTGTTATTTTGTCGTTTTGTAATTTTGTTATTCTGTTATTTTGTTCTGGTATTCCGTTATTCTTTTTTTTTTTTTTTTTTTTGCATATATTTAGATTCTATGGATGGATATTAGATATGTTTTATTTTTAGCTTTTTTTTTCAGTTTTTCCTTATTTTAAGTTTCTTTCCACTTTTCATATTTTATTTTTCTTTCTATTTTTTCTTATTTTTATTTATCATATTTTAATTTATTTTTATTTTTACTTTTTATCATATATATATTTTTCACACATGCTTATTTTATATATATGATAGTGAAATTAATATAATTATTTTTCACGGATTTTACACGTTATCAGAATTTGGAGAAGGCAAAAAACGTAAACGCATATTTATATATATATATATATATATATATATTAAAAAAAGAAATAAAAAAAAATGCTCTGTATTTTTAGCATAATTTCCTTGTATATTATAATAGATGTATATATTAAGATGAGTGCATATATATTTATTTAAAGGCATTATTCAAGGATCGAACTTTAAAAGTTTAAAATAAGGATAAAAAAGCGTAATAACACTAATTAAATACCCATTATATAATGTTATGTATATATTATATGTATATATGTATGTATACATGTATATATTATATGTTTATACATGTATGTATATATGTATGTATACATGTATATATTATATGTTTATACATGTATGTATATATGTATATATTATATGTTTATATATGTACATATTACGTTTATGCATATAAATATATATTTCAAAAGAGCAGACTAAAAAAAAAAAAATATATAATTTTTTATTATTATGTGTTTACTATATCTTTAGGGAAATCTTTTTCTTTTTTTTTTTTTTATATAAGAACTGTTATTAAAATATAATAAAAAAGTACATTTTAAAAGTATTTTAATATTATTTCCTTGATTGATTTTTTTTCATATACATATTTATGTATATTAATTCACTGATGTATTCACGCAATCTCATATTTTCTGTAATCTGTTTTTCTTTTGAACTTCGTTTTTACATTTTTTCCTTTTTCTTATAAGAACTATTACGTAAAACTATATAGTGTAATTAACAAAAAAACAAAAGATGTGAGAATATGAATTCGTATAAATATTTCAGTAAAAATTAATAAACGAATGATATACATTTACACAATAATAGCGTTTCTTTTAAACACAGTGAATATTTATTCACAATAAAATAACAAAGCATTATATATATATATATATATATATATGCATATATACGTACATTTATGTATATGTACAACTTATGTTCCTTCTTGTACAAATTCTTTTAAGGCCATTCTACTTCATTTATTGATTAATTTGTTTATCCTTTTACAATTTTTTTACAATTTTTAAAGTTTCAACACATATTCTAAAAAAATAGAAGATTTTTATGTTAATGGATTTAGTAAATATAAAACAAAAAAAAAAAAAAAAAAAAAAAGAAGAAGAAAAAAGTGTATTGCATTGTAGTTCATTCAGTAGAGATATATTACATTATAAAGTTGTGTAATATTCTCTTGTTAGTTTTATTTTGGTGCTAAATAGCTTGTTGTGAATTAAATTTTCAATGTCAACAGAGCTATTATATTTTAAATATACTTTTCCCATTGATTGCTTCATAGGACAACAAGATGGAATGGAACAAGAGTTTTCAGTCGAATAGTATATTTGTTTATAATTTTCCTAACGAATGGATGGAAAATGACATAAAAAAAGTAGGAAACATAAATGAATAGGGAATATATAACATACATATACATGTGCGAAAGGAGAATTATTCTGAAATATGTGCATGTGTATACATACATATGTACACACACACATACATATACACATATATATAAATACATATATATATATACACATATATATACACACATATATATATACACATATATATACCCACATATATACACACACATATATATACACACATATATATACACACACATATATATACACACACATATATATACACACATATATAAACACATATATATATATACACATATATGTACACACATATATATATACACATATATATACACACATATATATATACACACATATATATATACACACACATATATATACACACATATATATATACACACATATATATACACACACATGTGTGTGTTTATTTCTCTCATCTTGTAGAACTTTTTGATGTTCGGAACAATAAATAACATAATCATAGACAAAGATATAAACGTGTACGCATTTATACAATATAACGACAGTGAATCATCACAAAAAGCTATTGAAGTAATGAATGGAAAAGAAATAAATGGAAAAGTATTGAAAGTTACTTCGACAAAAATGGTGGACGAGTGCCTAGATATGAATTCAACAAAAATGGACTCACAACAAAAATCACAAGTAAGAAATAAAAATTATAGAAACGCGTGTAAGTACATGTATATATATATATATATATATATATTTCTATGTATACTTACCGATAAAGTAAAATAGCTTGTTTAACTTAGTATTTTTATAAATTATTTCCTTTTTTTATCTCATGACACATTCCTCTTTTAAGTTCTCTAATACATACAATAAGAACACACATTATTTTATTTTATTTTATTTTTTTTTTTTTTTTCTGTTCCTTAGTCAAGTAACGATAACAAAAAAACAACACTTTTTGTTTTTTATCTGCCTCCACACTGGAATGATCAGGATTTATTTGATGTAAAATAATATTAAATTTCTTTTTCATTATTGCTTTAAAAGTTAAAAAAATTGTGTACATATATGACTTCACATATGTATGTATATATGTAAACTTATCTGTACAAGTTTATCCACATTTATGTGTATATTTATGTTTCTCACTTTTAAAGAAATTCAAAACATTTGGAAATTTAGAGAGCGCTACTGTAGCAAAAAAAAATGATAAATCAAGTAAGGGATACGGTTTTGTTGTTTACACCGACCCACATAGTGCTGCACTAGCTATATCAAATATGAACAAGGTCGAAGTATACACAGGAAAAAGACTTAAGGTAGGAATTTCTCAAAAAAAAAAAAAGATAAAATAAAATTAATTAAGATAAGAAAAAATACAACAAAATAATGTACAACAGAAAAAAGAAGTATTTTTTGCAAATATGCCTTTCATGTAATAACACATTTGAACACTTTCTAGGTTTTGTTAAAATCTAATTCTAATGAAAACAACAAGAAAAAGATAAAACCCGGATGTACGATTTTCGTTTTTTATTTACCTAACGACTGGAGTGACAAAGATCTAAAGAGGGTAAGAACAGAGTAAATACGAAAAAGGAGAAGGAAACTTGTATGAAATAATTAATGTGAAAATTGTGGAGAATTTTATCATTTATTTAAGATGGCTATTAATTTTTCACTCTTTTATTTATGTAAAGGAATATGTTTATTTATTCTTTCGTGCTTATTTATTTGTTTATATACATGTGTAGTTCTAATTATTTGCATTATTTTCCGTATTTCTTGTAGCATTTTTCGCATTACGGAAATATATTAGGTGCAACGATAAAAAGGGAAACTAATGGAAAAAGTAGGGGTTATGGTTTCATTAACTTTGAAAATCAGCAAAGTGCAATTAATGCTGTAGCGGGTATGAATGGATTTAACGCAGGCAATAAATACTTGAAAGTTTCAATAAAAAAGGGGGAAGAACAGTAAGAATTAAACGTAACAAGAATAAATATCAGCTATATTAGAAATCAATACATGCTTATCATTTTTAATTTTAACATAATTTTTTTTTTTTTCTTTTTAAAAACTTTTTAGGTACTTGGCTCCTCAATATGTAAATATAGATAGAATGCCCAACAATGTAATATAAAAGAATGAATACTATAAGGACGATATTTTTTCGTTACTTCAATTATCAATTTGGATATAATATATATATGCATGCATGTATATACATATAAACGTAGATATATGTGGAAATATAATTCTAATTTTAGTTATTTGTTCAATTAATACATTTTTTCGAAATTTATTCTATGTATGCATTATGCATATATTAAAAATTTTCTTTTTTTTTTTTTAACATTTATTTTTATTATTATATTTTTTTTTTTTATTCCCTTTTAGTCGTATACTTCCCCGCCTCCTCCACCTCCACCTATTTCATGCCACGGAAACGATTCATCAAATTTCGCTAATAATGAAATGTATTCTATTCAAAATACGTTACCAAATAATCGATTCAATTCTCGTGTTTCTACTAACGAAATGCACCAGTCATTTATTAATAGCCAGTATGGGCATTTTCCTTATAATTTTTTTAAAAATAATGAACAAGGGGCTTACATGCAGAGATCTTATAATAAGAACTATAACATGGGGAAGACCTAAATTATTTTATTTAATTATAATTCAATATATATATGTATATATATTCATATAAATTAATTAAATTAAAATAACTTCAAGAATTGTACATGTGTATAATAATATACATATTACATATATACCCACATCTGTATATGCGCATGCCTGCTTGTGCACATCTACAAATGTATATATATATATATATATATATATGTACGTACATTTAATACACGTTCATTTAATTAACGAAAATCTTTCTGTGAAACAATGTAAAAATGTTTCTTGTAGACTTTTCATATTTTTGCTTATTCCTTATAACATATTTATGATAATATTATAAGGTTTTGAGATTCAAATATATTTATAGAATTTTTTTCTCTCCAAAAAAAAAAAAAAAAGAAGAAATATATATTGTATTACTTTTTAAATTAACGAAATGTTTATTTCAATGTTTTACGTTATAAGAAATAGCTTTTAATTTATTACTCTGTTATATATATATATGCATGATAACCTTTCAATTTTGTTTAAAAGAGAGAGAGAGAGAAAAAAAAAAAAAAGAAAAAAAAGAAGCTTAATTAAAATATATACAAAAATAATAATGAAAATAAAGCATTTTATGTATGAATTTATGTTAAATTATTTACTTTTATTTTTATGTTTGGTATATATATATATATATATACATATATAAATAAATGAACCCCATTATACGCCACTTTTTTTCTTTTTTTTTTTTTTAAATTATAAAATGTATGGCTAACTTTAAAACTAAATATAATGTAACTATAATTTTAATAATTTAAAGCTGATGACATGAATTATTGTGTGTTAAAATAAACTCATTCGTAAGTAGGAATAACTTTCGAGGAATCATTTCAACAGGTCCCTTTTCGAATTGATCATTCTCCATTATACATATTTAATACGCTTATACTCGCTAGCGAAACGATATCATATCTACATAAATGTAAACTTGCATATATAATAGTACCCAAACAAAATAAGAAAACAAATAAAAAGTAAAATATCTGTGTGCAAAAAATTTTTATCGTGCTGTGTTATCCCATTCTTTGTACCATTTCCCATAAGGGAAGAATAATAAGGATAAGGTATGAACACATTTTTCCCTTCTCTCTTGATAAATTAAAAAAGTTAAAAAATTTTAAGCTTTTGTATTCTAAAGGATAATAAATGACGCGTTCTTAAAAAAAAAAAAAAAAAAAACATATTGTTTCCTAAACAACCACATATTAAAAGCTATAATTCTATATGTCTATCTATATTTCCCTTTTTTCAAACCTTAGGAATAACAAATCGGGGAAAATATTCATATTGGTCCTCATGTCAATAATTGTTTTTCTTCTCTTTAAATGATGTAAAGTATAAGATGTAGGAGAAAACAAAAAGACGTGTGACTACTTAAAGTTGCAGTATTTAACAATAATTTTTTTTCTTCCATACTTGGAATGAGAGTTTAATTTTTTTTTTTTTTTTTTTTTCCTATTTTATTCATTCCTTTTTTCTATTGGAATAACATATTCTTATAAAAGACGAGTTAACATACATGATTTATGCCTATATATATATGATCATATAAAAACATATACATTTATATGTATATAGATACATACATACATAGATGCACATGCACATGTATACATACTTATGTGCAAACAGTAAACGATGCAGTTTTAATATTTAATATTTAAAAAGCTTAAAAATTTTTATATTATGGTAGTTCCTCCTCTTTATGTACATAGGTGGAAAGAGGACACTACTATTACTCAATAAGAATATTTTTAAATTCTTTATCTACATTATTCGTGTAATCGTTTGCCTTTTCCTTGCTTGTTATGATAACGATACTTTTTTCAAATTCTTTAACCTTTTTTTCTAACAAATCTGCAAATTTATAAAAGTCTTCTTTTTTTGTGTTCATAATTCTATTTCTAAATTCAATTCGATCTTGCTCAGATTCGTTCGATATAACCCTTAAAAAGGAGAGTTTGCTCAGTTCAACTCCTCTTCTTGGTCTGTCAATAGTACCGATAGCATTAATAATGTATCTGAGTAAATCATTTTTCGTCATAGTATCTGCCATTTTCCTTAACCCTTGAGCTGCCTCTCTAAATGTTTGTAAAGTCTTTTCTAAATTTGGATCTCTAGCAGATAAAAATACTACGACTCCATCATATTCAATATCTGCAAAAACACCATAAGCGCCATTGAGGCCTCTAACAGTTTCCCAAAGATACGAATTTTTTAGAGCTGCTACAATTACTGTAAAAGCAGGATCTAAATATTCTCCTTCATTAAACAAAACACCCGACATTGATACAGAATTCACAAACGTTGGTATGACAAAAAATTCTTTTTTCGATTGTTCCCCTTCCAGCACTTTGCTTTGTTTTATTTCATCATTCCATCCAGTACCTGTTATGTTATTACCGTTGTTGTTACTACTTCTAACACTCGCTTCATTTTCCTCAAAATACATCAAAAGATTTTTAAACGTTTCTTTGGACTTCACAAAAAGTTGATTTAAGTCTCCAGCATCAGATGTTACACTTATTATTAAATTACTCCTACTGAATATTTTTTTTCTCATTCTATTTAAAATCTGCTCAAAAGCTGGGAAATCTGTTTCTGCTAACTGTAACTGTTCTTGCAATTTTAAATAATTTTCGTATCCATATGTCACATTGTGTGCATAATATTTTGAATTGAGATGAGACTTCACATACTTCATTAATATGGAATACCCTTTTGAACTAAATGCTGTTTTCATTCCATTAATTTTTCTTTTTAATATCTCTATAATTTTTTTTTTATTCGAAAAATCGGATTCTTTTAATGCTTCTAGTACAATATCTAATGCTTCATTACATTTATGACTTAATACATGAATTTCGAAATTAAAATAAGCATGTGCGTTATATTTATCTGTAACATTTAAACGATCACTTGTAGAATATAATGCTACGTTCGACATCATATTCCCTATATTTTTCTCTCTTAAAATTACAAACTCTTCTGATGATCTTTTATTCGTTTTATTTTCAAGAATTAGAGATTTGAATAAATTTAAGTAGCTCAGTTCTTCTAGTGTTAAATTGTCTATAGAAAATATAAACTGCAGATATAAAATACCACTAGTAGGCATTTCATAAATTAGAATTGGTACTTTTGTTTCATCCACCTTTTGTATAGAACCCTCATTCATATGTACTTTTTTTTCTGTAGATAATTTGCTTAAAATGTACTTACTTTGGAAATAATTCATATTTTGCTTAAGGATGTCCTTACTAGACTTTGCATAATTATATTGCTGCATATTATTTTCTTCCTTAACCTCTGTGAAGTACACATTTACCGGAATTTCTAACGTTTTTTTATTTAAATCCGATATACTAATAATGGGAAATTTATCTAAATGTTCAGGTGATTCTACAGTATTTTTGTACTTGTTTAATTGTTCAAAATCATTTATTATTTCTTCCTTTTCCTTTTCTGTAAAATTTTCAATTCTTTTCTTTAAAGACTCCTTTTCCAATTTCTCTTGTTCATTTCCATAATGTTCATCTCCTTCAAGTAAAATAACAGCACGATGATCATTATTAATGAAATGCTTTTCAACTATATTTTCTAAATACTTAGGTTCATTTTTTATTTTATGCTTAACAACGTTTAGATGTTTTTCAAAATCAAACATTAGCATTGGATCTCTATTATAATTCAATCGTGCAGCCATTTCAAATATAAAATCGATACTTTTTGAAGTTTTTAAATTAGCTTCTTTCAACACAAATTCTATATTATTTATTGCTGCTTCTACAGCTGATTTATTGAATCCTTCTTGTACAACTTTTTTCAAAGCATCCAAAACAACGTTTTCTACTTCATAATGTACTTTATCTATACTTATATTTCTTTCATTCTTTTCCTTAATTCCTTTTAATCCTATGCTAAAAACATATTGAACAAGACTATCATTTAAACCCCTATCAACAACACTATTACCCAAACCGCATTCAATTAACGCTTTATATAATACACTCTCTGATGTATGGGTCAAAAGGTTATTTACTATTAACAAAGCATAATAATCAGTAGGGGATTCCAAACTTAAATCTACATCAGAACTTTTACTTTTCTTTGGGTTTAATAACCAGGAAATAGAAACTAAATTTTCTTTTTCCTCCGAATGATCAGCAAATTTCTTCTTAACATAAAAAGGACCTTTTTTATAATCTTGATATTTTACATCCTCAACAGCATCATCTCTATATTTGGTCAAGTCAAGTTGACTCAAATAATTGTCCACAAAATTTAGAAGTTCGGTTGGATTGTTTTTGCTAAAAAAAAATACCTTAATTTTCTTAGGGTTGTAATTTTTGTAATAAAACTCTTTAAATTCTTCATAGGTTAAATTTGGAATTTCCTTAGGATCTCCACCACTAATATTTGAATGCACATTATCTGGAAATATATACTTCATAATTTCGTAATACAAATCTTGTAAGGGATTGCTAAATGATCCTTTCATTTCATTATACACTATGCCATTAAAAGAAACCTTATAATCTTTTATTTTTGGAACATCTAAATTTTTTTCCTCTTCCTTCAATTTCTCTACTTCGTATGTCCATCCCTCTGTTTGAAATATAAATTTATTCTCAAGTACATTTGGTTGAAACACACTATCCATATATATACTCATTATGTTGAAAAAATCTCTATTGTTCATTGATCCAGCCATATATATAGTTCTATCATTAAAAGTATAAGCATTTAAATGTGTGTTTAAGGTCCCTTTTTCTAATAACCCCATAGAATCTTTATAGTTGAAATTTTTAGAACCGGATAAAACTGTATGTTCTAATATATGTGGAATTCCTTTACCTGAATGTGTCAACGTTTTAACATAAAAAGCAAATGATTGATCAACATCTAAAGGATCATTTGAACCTAATGCTATCACTTGCGTTTTTGCCTTCTTATGCTCATACACTGTATATGTCATATTAAATTTATCATTGTATCTTTTTTCAACAATATCGTAACTTTTATGTTCCGGGCATTTTTCCTGAATCCAATCTGGTGTTTTATTCATAATGGCTGTAAATGAATATAAGTTTGTCGTATTTATGGAGTAAATAAAACTGTTGGTAAATAGGTTATATTTTCTTTTATCCACTCTGCAAAAAATGCCATTGACACAATTGGTGATAATGTTTATATATCCCAAAACTTTCATTAATTTCATTTATTACGTACGTATAAATAAATAAGGTAAAATTTTTTTTTTTTTTTTAATTTTGTTTTTAAATTTAAAAACAAATTATATGACAAAGATATTTGTTTTTTTTTTATATTTATTTTATTCAAGCTATGATATTCTTTTTTTGAAGTAAATACCAAAACGATTCGTGCAAAAAAAATTGATGTACTAATCAGTGTTCGTGTTTTAGGTGTACCAACAAATAATTGTTTAAGTTAAGGTTATTTCGTAAGGGGTACATAAATATATATATATACGCATACTCATTGAGCACTTTTCTTAGTGGTACCCCTTTATATATACATTATTTATTTTGTTTTTTTTTGTACGTTAATTAAAAAAAGTTTCAAATGTTTAACCTTATTTTATTTTTATTTTTTGTCCTATTCTCTTGAATAAAAAAATTTCGTTTCACCTTTATTTACTTTATTCCATTTATTGATTAAATTTCACTTAATATAATTTTACCCCTATTTTTAATTGAAAAATTTTTTTTTTTTACTAAGTGCATGTTATATTTTAGCATTAATGGGATCAATATTTTTTAGCTTTCTGCACGCCCGTTGCTTTAATATAGTCGAATACACATATTTCTTTGCTCAATATAATTAAAGAAATATAAACATATTTGGTCATTTACAAAAATATTAAAACTTACTTGTTTTTAGAAGTATGTAAATACACGCAAGTTTATGAGTACATTTGGTACATGTAAATATTAAAGCTTTTTTGCCTCAGATGCATGTTTAAATATAAAAGTGTATTTATATATAAAAATGTGTATACACATAAAAACGTTCATAAAATTGTAGATGCATTAACATGTGTAAATACTTAGAGAATTGTATAAACCCTTGACCATGTAAACAAGTGAATGCTTAAACTCGCGGGCATATGAATATGTGTACATATAATCATTTGCACATATAAACACTTGCACATATAAACACTTGCACATATAAACACTTGCACATATAAACACTTGCACATGTAAACACTTGCACATGTAAACACCTGCACATGTAAACACCTGTACATGTAAACACTTGCACATGTAAACACTTGCACATGTAAACACATGCCCATGTAAACACTTGCACATGTAAACACTTGCACATGTAAACACTTGCACATGTAAACACTTGCACATGTAAACACTTGCACATGTAAACACTTGCACACGTAAACACTTGCACATGTAAACACATGCCCATGTAAACGCTTGCACATGTGAACACTTGCACATGTATATACTACACCTGCATATATAAGCGCCTTCAAACATACGAACCCCAGTGAAGGTAGAAATACTTAATAACGTAAAGGAAAATGTTTATAAGTGAATAATACTCCCTCTATTCGTTTGCACATACATATATATATAGAATTATTTTTTTTTTCTTAATTCTCACATAAGCATAAAAGGGAATATTTTTAAATAGTTCTGTTCCATATTATGTTCCTGAGCACATTAAGTAATTTAAAAAAGGGGTAACAATAATTTAAATGAGTAGTACTACACAAAAAAATATAGCTATTAACAAATAAAAGCAAGAAAAATGCATACATGGTAGATAAAATAATTTTTCACCTATATCCCCAAAAATGCATAATCGTTTATCATTATGTATATATGCAATTTAAAGTACATCGTTTATTTCATTGTATGGCAAAATTATTATTTGTTTTTTTTTTTTAAAATTGATACATTTCCATATACGAAAAAAATTTCCGCATATTTTAAAAAAGATCCAATATCTGCATCTCAACCAACATTATAAGTATTAATTGTTATTTAATCATATATTCATATATAAACATTCGCGATATTACTATTTTACCATTTGAATGTTTTTTAAATACTAAAAAGTAATTATACGTAATCGTAAAAAAAAAAAAAAAAAGAATAAAAATATTATTTTTCAATAATGAAAAAGTACAATGATAAAAAAATAATTACTTCCAAAAAAAAAAAGAAAATAAGCATATATGTGTAGATGCGAATAAATTACAAAACTTTAGTACTTTAAATTTTTGTATATTCTAGCATGTTTTTTCCATACACATTATTCCACTGTTTTATTATTTCCCTAATTAAATATCCTAGATTTTGCTCTTTTATTTAAATTTTCATAGGTACGAATTGATATAGTAACCATATGGTTTCACCAATTACATTTCATATTTCATCAAACTTTTAGTCCGAAAAATGTATATGTGGAATTGTAATTTTAAAATATTTTTTCTTTTATTTCATTAAACTCATCAAAGATATTTTTATGTGTATATATATGTACCTATATAAAAACTTACACAAATGTATATATACAGATGCGTGCTTACTCGAGTTTTCAAATTCAGCACATACCTTATTACATTAGAATACAAAATATATGTTATATAAGTTATATAATTTATTAAATGAATATCAAACGTATAAGGGGAAAAATACTACATTAGTTTTTCACAATTACATGTGATATTGTATACTATAAAAAAAAATATACACTTCTGAAGTCCTTAGAAAAACAACTATAATAAAATATAACGGGGTAACATAAAAAATAATTTATACTAGTTCCTTTTTACTTTTAACGTTTCTATTCATTTGCGTCAAAGTGTATATATATATATATGTATGTGTGTATGTAGTACTGTACACGTGTAATATTATAAATATGTGTATATATACGTGCGTACATTCGTTTCTATATTGAAATCTATGTATTTTTATTACCCATATGCGCAATTATACAAGTGTATTTCACATTTTAAAAATAAAAACTTGTTATAATTAGACAAAATATAAAAATTATTTACTTGAAAAAAAAAAAAAATTAATCACGTAAAAATAATTTAACACATAATTTTTAATAAAATACAAAGCCCAACGTTTTTTATTATTATCTTTTAAAATATATATTTTTTCCAGTTAAAGTATGAACAAAGAAAGAGGGCTTTTTAAATTATTTCCATAAATGTGCTAATAAATTTACTATTATATTTATTTATCTGTTAATTTATTTATTATTGCACATTTTTGCTTTAATTTCGAGGGGCTTACTATATTCATATGAGTGTAGCTAACGGATAAGGAAAATCGCTATTTCAAGGAATTTTTAAAAAAATAGCGCAGTTACGGGGAACTTAAATAATAATCTTATAATTTTATTTAAGTTCGCACAAATATCTATTATATATGTACACTTTATGTATAATTATTATATATAAATATATATATATATGTAGAATAATAAGTATATATTCATAAATATATCCCTATAATTATAAATATATATTATTTATGTGCAATTTCGTACATACTAACTTGTACTAATTTATAAAAAAAAAATTTAATTATATTTTTTTTTATTAAAAATCCAAATTTTTTACTTTTTAACGGTTTCACAATCCTGAATAGTTTAGAAATAGAAACCAAAAAAAAAAAAAAAAAGAAAGAATTCACTGACACCAACCATTCACAAATTGATAACAGTGTTTATTTAATTATATTTACTTAGAAGTTTATTATATCATAGTTAACTACAATTACCTCTTTTTTTTTTTTTTTTTTTTTTAATAATGTTTTAAGTAAATATTAGGTACGAAGAGCAGATAAACTTAATTATATATTTATTTATATTTATATATATATATATATATAAGTTTAAATACATTTTATTTTTTTTGTGAGAATTTTTTTTAGCATTATGATGCTTGAACAAATTTTATTGTTAGTATTAATATGAGCTATTTTTCATTTTCTTTTTCTCCTTTTTATTACTTGTTTTAATAAAAAATTTTTCTGAAATTTATATATACATAAAATTTTTTTAATTTACATATATAATTAACAAATATATTTATATATATATATTTTTTATGTACGTATATATATATATATATATATATATATACTTATACGAATTACACGAGAAGTAATATTACGCCTTATAATACACTTTTTCTTCGTATATAAAAAAGATTAAACTAGATTTTAAGTTATTAAAAATTACACAATATTAATTACATTAATGAGAAATATTGTTTTATACTTTTTGAAGTTTTAAAAAAATAGAAAATTTTGTCTTTTTTTAACATCCATTTATTCATTTTTAAATAATAAAGCTTTTTTTTAATAACATTTTACAAAATGTAGTAAAATATTTTGATGTACATGTATTGCATATGTACACATGCATATATATAAGTACATAAGATGTATAAATACATATACATGTACTTCGTAATATTTGCATGTTATGTATATTTATTTATACATATAAAGCTACATATGTACACATAAATGGGTATATATATATATATATATATATATATATATATATATATATATACATACATAGGTACATAAGATGTTTACATTTATATACATATACATATAAATAATCTATGCATATTGTATATGTATGCATATCTACATTTTCGATTTTAATTATGTTTTTATTGTTAATTTTTTTGTGTGGATTAAATAGCTATTAATGCGATTATTGTATATAAAAGTTTAATTTTTTGTTAATAAAAAATAGTATACTAATAATATATAAAAAGCAGAAAAAGGAAAGTACAAAAAATATTTTAAGCTGATAGAAATAATACATTTAGGAAAAAAAAAATATACCTATATATATATATAGTAACAATGTCTTACAATGTTTACAATACTAATATGGCTGATTGGTAATGTTAATATACGTATTATTATCTTTGTATTTTTATGTATTGTGTTATTTATTTACGTAATATCATTATATTACTATAGTTTTTAAGTTTCTGTAATTTTTTAGTTACTCTCTTTTCATTTATATACTATATATATTGTTTTATGTATATTTGCTCAAAAGTGACGTAAAGAAAAAAATAAAAACTATATATATATGTTATCTGTTTTTTCCCATCATTTACAGCTTAAATAAACTAAGAGTGTATGACCTCAATCAGTTATGTCGAAAGTTTTTGTTACCACAGCATGGGAAAAAAGTTGCAATAGTAGAACGGATATTAGAGTACATTACAGATGTTGAAAGAGAAGAACAAATATATGAATTTATTTTAGCAACGAAGCCTTCCATTTTTGATTTAATTAGCGGAAGGAGAATAAATAACCCACTTAATAATAATATTATTAGTAACAGTCATAGTAATAATAATAAATATTTTAGTAATAATAATAATTTCTTTCTTAGTAATAATAATAATCACGCAAATAACCTTTTTTTATGTAATAATAATGATAGTGTTAATCATTCAAATAGTGAAAACTCCGTAATAAAAAAAAATAATTTACCCGTTGAAAGAAAGGGTAAAGGTAATCAATAGCACAATCATGAAGGAAAAATATACACATATGCACTTATATACGCATATGTACATATATGTAAATATATATTTGTGATGTACCTTATTCATTCGTCGTGTACATAAACGCCATAGACGTGCAATGTCTCCACTTTTCAGTACTATTTTTTACGAACGTATAGGCGTTTACATATATGCATACATATATATTTACACATTTATATACACACGTATATATACACGCGTACATATACACACGTACATATACACACGTACATATACACACGTACATATACACACGTACATATACACACGTACATATACACACGTACATATACACACGTACATATACACACGTACATATACAAACATACACATCTAATTCATTTGCGTACCTTTTTTATTAGCGGTGAAGATATACCAAGAGGACAGCGATTTTTCTTCGTGCGTTTGCGGAGGGATGAACAAAAATGTTATTAGTAAAAATTGCATAGTAAAATGTATAGAGTGCAACAAATTACAGCATGTCAGTTGCTATACTCAAAATGCATGTGTAAACAAAGACTTAAATAATTACAAAATATTATGTGTAGTATGTCGACTAAGAGATATTGACCCGTTTTATCCTCTGAAGAAAGTATTATGGATGAAAAATTTAAATGTGAATTCAGAAAAATTAGTGATTAATGCATGTGATATTAAAAGTTGGAGAAATGAAAATAAAGAAGTTATAATATTTTGTATGCATATTGACAAAAAAAATTTAAGTACTAATGTTAATTTAAAACAAGAATGGCCAAGGACTTTTATTTTAAAAGTGAACGGTAATGTTATTGAAAAAATTTTTGAACCCTCATGGGAACATAAACGACGGGATAGCCCATTAAAAATTACTCATACATTAAAAGCAGGAAATAATAATATTGATATAAATATAACAAATTATGAAATACCAAAATTATATGTTGTTGCTTTTTTATTATGTAATATTGAAACAGAACAAAGTATAATTGAAAATGTTATTGTTAATAGTTCGTTAAATTTTAAAGATTCAAAACAAAGAATAATTAATATATTATTAACAAAACATGATGATGATGAAGTTATGTGTATGGAAATTAATAGAAAAATTAGTTTGCATTGTCCTTTTTCTTTAGATAGAATTTTAATACCATGTAGAGGAGTAAAATGTTGTCACATACAATGTTTTGATTTAAAATCATTTATTGATGTAACTAAAAAAACAAAAGCTTTTAATAATAGATGGAAATGTCCTGTCTGTTCGTTATTTTTAAGACCAAAAGATTTAGTAATAGATACATTTATTACCTATATTTTATCACAAGTACCTAAAGACATTAAAGAAGTAGAATTGAGCAAAAGTGGGGAAATAATTTTTAATCATAACAGTGTAGAAGGGAAAGTGATTAAGCAGGTGGATGATATTGATTCAGTGAATCTTCAGAAGAGCAAAATAGAGATTAAAACGGAGTATAATACAGGTAACCAAAAACGATTGCACATGTATTCTTGTACAGTGTATTCATGTTTTTCGTGTGCATTAAATTTAAAAACTTAACTTTGTCCTGGTATATATATACATATGCGTATGTTTGGGTATATATATATATATATATATACAAACATTTCTCCGTTTACTTATTTTTAAAGCTCGTAACAGTATTGAAAGCGTAGGAGATAAAGACAATATATTCAGTCCTAATGAAATTATTATATTAGATTCAGACCCGGAAGATAACAATAATTGCAGTTCTTTTGAAAAAAGCAGCGTGCAAAAGAATCATAATGTTACACAGGGTATGCCTTTTGTTAATTAAATTTTCACACTTAGATGTATATATTGATAGAGTATATGTTACATATAAGAAAAATATTCACAGATAAGTATGTACGCATGCATATATATATATGTGTATATGCATAAACTTCGAAGTATATGTATTAAAAACGAATAAAACCAGACACAAACTACACATTAATACAAAATTCTGCATAGAAATTACATCTCGTTTAACACAATTTTTTTGTAGAATTTTCAAATTTATAAACGCATTTTCAATTAAAAGACAAAATGTTATGTAAAATATTAATTGAAAAAGAGGAAGAAAAAGTATATATATACTTATATGCATGCATGCATATATATATATATATATATATGTATATACATATACGCGTGCGTGGAGTTAGAATAGAAGAGAAAAAACGAATCTATGAGAAAAAGAAAATACACAAAGAAAAAATACATCTAAGCATATAATACACGAGATTAAGCGGGGGGAAATAAATATGAAAAAGAAATGGAAGTGTATTTTTTTCCATTTTGCTGATTGAAATTAATATTTTTATTGTTTCAACTACAAATAAAATTTACTTAAAATGAATTTTGGTTAATTAAGGAGCCAATTGAATTCTTTCCTTTCACTGCTACAAAATTTTATTATTTTATTTTTTTTTTTACACCCTTTTTATGCGCATAATTGCATATCTTTTTTGCTTGCATATATATATTATTATGTACATGCGAAAGTTTTAGGAGAGTTGAATGTTCGGAAGGTTTAATACCATAGAATTGTACATGTATATATAATTATACAAGTACATATGTATGTGTATGCGTGTGTACATGTATATGTATGTGTGTGTGCTTGTGATGTGAATGTGCCTACATATTATTTGTATATATACATAGAAAATATATTTATACAGTAATGTGCACGTATGCATGTATCGATGAAGACATATAAGTTTTTTTTTTTTTTTTTTTTTTTTTGGACATTGCTTTAGGTGAACAAGAGGTCATATACATATCAGATAGTGATAATGAGGATAGTTTACCACAAACAACACACAATATTGACAAAAAAGGGAACGAGGAAAATTCTCCCTTTTTATTTGGAATGAATAATTATAGTACTAATAAAAGTGTTAATAATTTCTTAATGAGAAATATTAAAGGTTTAGATAAAAGAAATTTCCTTCCAAACTCTCGTATTTTTTTCAACCATATGGTTTTGGATGTTTTAAATGATATTAGTAAAATTCATGTGAATGAAAAATTGTCAACTGTGAACATGCAAAAGGAGAGAACACCAGATCCTAATAATAATACTAATACAAACAACAATAATAGCGGCAGTAATCATAGCGGAAATAATCATAGCAGCAGTAGTGATATTAATACTAGAAGTAATACTAACATTAATAGTAATATTAATCATAATAATAATAATGATTATAATTATAATAATAGTAGTAACAATAGTAATAGTAATAATAATAATAACAATAGTAATAATATTAATAGTAATAGTAATAATATTAATAGTAATAGTAATAATATTAATAGTAATAGTAATAATATTAATAGTAATAGTAATAATATTAATAGTAATAGTAATAATATTAATAGTAATAGTAATAATATTAATAGTAATAGTAACAATATTAATAGTAATAGTAATAATATTAATAGTAATAGTAATAATATTAATAGTAATAGTAATAATATTAATAGTAATAGTAACAATATTAATAGTAATAGTAATAGTAACAATATTAATAGTAATAGTAATAATATTAATAGTAATAGTAATAATAATGAAATTTCGAGCGCACCTCCTTTGGGTTTTTATAATAAAAGAAGCATATTAGCTAAAGATATATATCTTCTGAGTAGTCAGAATGCATTGAGCTTAAAAACAAATAATGAATATATAAGTAACCGTGATTCAGTAGAAGATAATAATTTATTTTATTTAAATAATGTGAAGAATGGGAAAATATGTTGTACACCTACCCCTCAAGGAAAGGATAACATAATTTCAATAAATAATAATTTAGTTGCAGTAAGTAATACTTTATTATCTTTGAATAAGGATATCAGTTGTAATAATAGTATTGCTAGCAGTCGTAAATATAGTAATGGTAACAGAAATTATAATAGAATTAGTGCCAGTAATGATAATATAATTGGCGGAAGTATGGATAATATAATTGGCGGAAGTATGGGTAATATAATAGGCGGAAGTATGGATAATATAATTGGCGGAAGTATGGGTAATATAATAGGCGGAAGTATGGATAATATAATTGGCGGAAGTATGGGTAATATAATAGGCGGAAGTATGGATAATATAATTGGTGGAAGTATGGGTAATATAATTGGCGGAAGTATGGGTAATAACGGGAAAAGTAAGGAGCACCTATCACTGCTTGACATTAAAAAAATGAGCGAAGCATTATTTTCAGAAAATGAAAGTAACAACCGAGCATGTTCTAGTGAGGAACAAAATTTCATTATTAATGATAAATCATGTATAGGCGAGAACAAGAGTAATTTTTATTTGAAAATAGAAGGTAGGTCTATTTTCGACAAAGATAAATTACCAAATAATGAAATAACCAGTCTTAATAATTTTGAGAGTTACAAATATCTTGACAGTGATTTAAGGGATATACTTGTGGACGAAAATAAACAAAATAAAAAGAAAAAGAAAAGGAAGAAAAAAGAAAGAAGAAGTAATACAATGGAAAAGATACGGAAATATGATAGTTTTTCAAGTAATTTTAATTTCTCCATGATTAATTTCAAAAGTAAATATAGTAGATGTAAACAGTTGAAGGATAGTAATAATAATAACAGTAATAAAAATAGTAGTAGTAGTAGTAGTAATAATAATAATAATAATAGTAGTAAAAATAATAGTACTAGTAATAATAATGATAATAATAACAGTAGTAGAAACCGTAGTAACAGTAAAAATAGTAACAAATGTAAAAGTTGTAGTAGCACAAACATTAAGAATAAAATTTATCATGTTATGAATAGATCCAGGTACACCAAAAAAACTAACAGCAAAAACGATAGTTTAAATGGCAAAAAAAGTAAAAAAAAAAAGAAAAACAAGAAATAATGACCTTACCATACTGGTTGAACATATGCGAATGACGAGAACAATAACGTTCAGATAGACACAACAAAACGTGGTTAATAATACTCACTAGTAATTCCTATTTCAAAGTAATAACATATATATATATAATAAAACAACCAGAGGTGCATGTTTAAATTGTTATAACTAGGTTGATGTAATAAAAAGGTTTTTATTTCTATATCTGTAATTGTGCAATGATAATATAAAGAACGGAGGAACATATGGAAAAAAAAAATTATAACTGATATAAGTTTTAAAGTGTATAAATAATACGTGAGCCTATTATAAGAAATGTGAATTGTTTAAATTATTCTGATCATAAAAAGAGAAAAAAAAAAAAAAAAACGTAGTTTAACAGAAAATGAAGTTTATTTTATTCACACGTATATATATGCATACATACATTTAAGGGTATAGAATAGATAAAATACAGAAGGATATTAAAGAATATTTCTCCATCCTTGTAAAATAAAAATAAAGTAGAAAAACAGATGTATACACGTGTAAATATATACACATGTAAACATATGCGCATGCAGTACATATGTACGTATATTAGATTTATGTGTTAAGAATAGAAGAAAGTTGGCAAAGAGATATTATATAATATTGATATACCATATACTTAATATTTTTTTGAATTTTTAAGAAACAAGGGAAAACCATATTAATATTATAAGATAAATATATGAAAAAATTACTTTTCAGATTTGCTTAATTTTAACGTGTAGGAAGAAAAAATGCAAATACACATTAGTTCAACGGATACTGTTTTTTTAGTTCTAAAATAATTTTAATATTAATAAGATTTTCACTTCATTTCTTTTGTTTTGTTTTGTTTTGTTTTTTGTTTTTTTTTTTTTTTTTTTTTTACATAACGAAAAATGTATTAAATATTTAAGATTTTATTCTTAAAATGTATATCTGTTAGCATATGATTTCAATGTAGACAGTTATAATATTAATTAATATTCTCAATATATTTTTTAAAAACATTCAAGCACAATATACATTATTAACGTAACACCGAACTATATATATATATATATATATATAAGCATATATTTTTCGAAGGTTCCGCGTCTTATTAAAATTTTAGTAAACGACATAATTTAGCTTCTCACCTTTAATCAGTCATCTACAAACATAAATATATACATATATATAAATGTATGTACTATATTTTTTTTTATTTTTTTTATTAAAAATGAAGAAGTATAAAGAGCAAATTATTTTTTATTTCAAATTTTGCAATAAATATACTATTCATTGAAGATAATATTTTACAGCTCCAAATTTTTTTTATTGCATAACATTTTTTAATAAATGTAAATGTTAAGCAAAATATGTGTATGTATTAACATATGTCTATACTTTGCGTTTATATACGTTTACGTACTTTTACATATGCTTTTACCCCGAGTTAACTACAAACGTACTGATTTAATTAAATTAATAAGAGTACCGAGAAAACTTGTTACCCCTGTTAGGTGTTTGTGCAAGTAACATTTTTTTTCAGAATGTTTAAAAATTTTCTTTTGCAGTTTTTAAAGTTAACAAACACTTCTATAATTGTCTTAGTTTTTTTTTTTTTTCTTTTTTTTTGTTAAAAGATGCAAATGCTGTAAATTTTATAAAAAAACTATGAATATTTTTAATCAACATATCTTCCATGCAACGTATTTATGGATGTGCTCATGAAAAAATAAGTTAAACAATTAAGTACATGAATAAATAAGTAAACAAACGAATAAGTAGGTGAATAAATAGGTAATTAAACAAATACATAGATGAATAAATAGGTAATTAAACAAATACATAGATGAATAAATAGGTAATCAAACAAATACATAGATGAATAAATAGGTAAACAAACAAATATATAGATGAATAAATAGGTAAACAAACAAATAGACAAATAAATGACAAAATGAATATTTACCTTTTTATATAGAGACATCTACAAATTTGTGGTTTACTTCCGTAAATTTTTTATTTTTATCCCTTTTGTTAAAATGCCCTTTTTAAGTGATTACATTCAAGATAAACATCTTTTACATTTTAAATACCCACTTACTAGGAACAAGTAAACAATGTCTATATATTACTTTTGCTTCAGTGAAGTTATGCTGAATTACATAAATACAGCTCGTTTCATTAATTATTGTATGCCATACAAGCATTTTATGTTAATGCCTTCTTGATTTATTTTATTTAGTTGTTTCTCTATATAATAAACAATTAGTGTTAGAAGTATATCGCTCATATTGTTCTGTAAAATTAACTTTTATATTAATATCGTATTATTTTAATTTTTTCCTTTATTTTTTTAATGGAAATATAAAATAAAAAAAAAGAAAATAACCCTTGTATTTTTTAACTTTTGTATTGTGTTGCTAAAATTTTGAATATGTATTGTATGTCTTTTGTAAAAAAAAGAAAGTTTAGCTAATTTAAATGAATAATATTATAAAAATTTTAAATATTGTAAAATTAGTTATTTCTTAATTTATTATTTCGTTATTTATTTCAATGTTTCAATATTTTTTTCATTCCCGTCCACTTCGTCAGCTTGTATGCTTGTGAATTCGTATTGATGTAAATGTAAACAGTGCTTCCTATGTTTTTTTTTTTTTCTTTTTTGTTCCTTGCAAAATTCGCAAATATAGAATTATTATTTAATTTATTAATAAATATTAATTTTTTGCTTACTCTTTTTTTATTTATATGTTTAAAGTTTAGGTATCTTTTTACCCTTTTCTTCCCGCAATTTCAGTAAGGTTTCATAATCTATAATTTTTTGATCATAATCTTCATCATAATTTTTATCTTCTATAACGTATAGATTTATCTCTTTGTTACTTATATATATGGTTTTATAGTACCAAAAATTTAGCTTCCTAAAAAAAATAGAAAAAAAAAAAAAAAAAGTAGCTTATAAAGGCAATTGTAACACAGTGCGTAAGAGCTTCTTATATGCGCTTTTCACTAAATATTTGCTATAAGTTTTATTTTATTCATTTACACAATTAACACGTAAATACACACGTGACCACTTAAAAGACATAAGACTTCAACTTACGCCTGAGGTTCGTTTTCCATGAAAAAGTTTTTGAACTGCTCAGAGCAGATGATCTCTCCTGGTATTCCGTTAGATTCTATTTTGTTGGCTATTAATACATCCAATCCCCACATATCGTATCTAATTCTAACAGATCCGATGATCCCACCAACGCATGATCCATAATGTAATCCTATTCTCATACTGAAATCATGTTTCTTGAACTGTATTTTTATAGTATTAATATTGTGTAAAATAAGTTTTGCTAATTTAAATATATTTAGAATTCCTTCAACTGCTTGACTTTCATCAGTAATTGAAGAATTAGGTTGGCTAGTAGCTACATATGCATCTCCAATTGTAAAAAGTTTATACAATCCCAATTTAATTGTGTCTTTATCAATTTTAGATATTAATTTTTGTAGTAACTTTAGAACATCTTTAGGTGAAACTGTTTTACTCCATCTTGTGAAACCAACAATATCAGCAAATAAAAATGCTATTTGTTCATGCTTGTATGTTAACTGTAGATTATCATTTTGATATTCTTCTAAAACATGTCTCGGTAATATTCTTGTGAGGAAATCGTGTGATGTTTTTTCCATTCTATTTCTTTTCCTCTTTATTAAATACTGAGTTCTGTCTATATATTCTGAATACCAAAAGTAGAGGATATTAATAGAAAGAATCAAAATGATACTACAACATATTCGAATTTCGCTCAAATGTGTAATAAAGAGCTTAGAAAATGAATAAATAAGAAATACAAAAAAGAATACGAAAAAAAAAAATTTATGCTTAAATAACATATTTTTAATAAATATCAACTGCATACAAATAATTAACTCAGTTGCATCTTTCATAAAAAATAAAGATCTCTCATTTGAGTTTCCAACTAAATTACTATAGTGTATACAAGACAGATCTATTAATATAATACACCAAGAAGATAAAAAAATATTTAATATAAAAGTTGTCCACATCATTTTACTTGAATTATTTTTAAACTCCCTTAGTTTTACTTTTAATAAAAGCCATATGAAAGATATTATAAATAAATAAATAGATCTTATAAGCCATATAATTACGATAAAATCATTTGTTTTCGATTTATGATCATAATAAGATAACTCAATCACATTACATAAACTTAAAATTAGTTCCGATATAATAAATATTATAACTAATTTTTTGGTTAAATCAATATTTATTATTTCTTTATAATATCCTTGTGTGTATTCTTCTTCTAATTCTTCATCTCTAAATTTATAAAAAAGGTTATTAAAATTGGTGTCCTTTTTTTTATTTAAATGTAATGTGGACGTCAATTTTTTTAGCAGTTTCTTATTATACTTATCAAATTTATTTACGAAATCTAAGTTTTTGTTACTAACAGTTGTGCTTGTCTTAATAAGTTGTTCACTTCTCTTTGTAGTACCACTTAGAGGTGATATACTATTTTCATATTTATACTTAATAGATTTATTTCGTTCGCGTATATCCATACTTTTGAAATAACTTCTAAATATATGGTTAATTTTTGTTAATATACTCTTCTTTTTTTTGAGGGATGGACTGTATATAAAATATTCTTTTTTTGCATTATCATTTACTACGCTCATTGTTTCATTTGATTTTATAGCACAAGAACTATCTCCAAACTCTTCGGACATATAGCTTTTTCCATCCTCTTTTAAACTGTAAAAACTTATTTTTTTTGTGATATTTTTTTTCTTTTTTAACGCTTTCTCTGATTCATCCTCCTCCCTCTTTGATTTCGATTTATCTTCATAACAATAAGCATCATTAGAATCCTTCTTTTCCTCCTCACTCGCATCTTTTCTTTTTCCTTTCTTGCGGATCCCCCCACTTCCCGTCTGATCTCCTCCATAAAGTATATTAGCTCTGTCGCTTCCGTTGCCAATGATATTATCACTACTACTACTTCTATTGCTAGTATTACCACTGCTAGCACTATCACAACTACTTGCGCTATCCTTCACAGCGTTTTGTGCACTGCTAAAATTTACCTCCTTTTTTTTAAGCAAATTGCTCTCATTTAGTTTATGTGTGTTTTTTCCCTTATAACTATTTCCATTTAATTTAAATCTACTCTTTTTTTTTTCATTTCTTTCGTAGTTATTCTCAGGAGCACATTTCATGGCAGAACCAAATATTATCCCCTCTGCGCTCAGAAATTTTTTCACTTCTGTATTATTATTTAGATCTACTCTATTTTTTCCAAAATAATGACCTCCATTTAACGCGGTGCATGTATTTTTGTTTTTTTTACTCAAATCTTTATTCGATATTGTTCCCGATGAGTAATTGTTCTTATTTTGGTTAAATGTACCATTATTATGTGCATGTATTTTTTTCTTCATCCAAACATGTCCACACGGTTCGTCAACAGAAGAAACAAAGTATTTTAGTTTGTTTTCATAAAAAGAAGAATTAGATAGTTGCGTATACGTATCATCTACCATTTTTTGTGCTTCATGCTTAGAGGAATGAAAAAATTTTTTTTGTCTGCTCTTTGGGTAATCGTTTTGTTCATCGTCATACTCATTTTTTCTATTTTTAAAAGAAAATTTTCTTTTTCCTTTTTTTCCTGTTTTTCCTGTTTTTCCTGTTTTTCCTGTTTTTCCTTTTTTTCCTTTTTTTTCCTTTTTTTTGTTTTTTTCCTTTTCGCTCTTCTTTCCTTTTTTCTGGTTTGTCTTCTTGTTCTCCTCTAATTGCTGAATTTCCTTTTTTAATAAATTTTTCTTTTTTTTGTATATTTTAGTAAACAAATCATCGAAATTTATGAATTTTTTATCTTGCATTAGTTGGTTTCCATAATATTCAGACTCAGTGGAGTACTCATAATTTGATGTAAAATTATCATTTGCAAAATTGTATGATACTCCCTCATAGGTAGATGTATATTTATGCTTCTTTCCTTTTTTCTTTCTTTTAAAAACATTTGAATCTTTCAAAATTTTATTAAAATTAAATATAGGGGAGTAAAATTTACTTTGGTAATTTTTTCTTTCTTCTATATATTTTTTTATTATATGATCCTGTATTTCATATTCTGCTTTAAATTCGGATGGGTACTCTTCTATGTAACGTAAATACCGTCGTTTTTTCCTCTTTCCTTTTCCAACTGATTCTATACTATCCTCATCCACTAAATATTGAGAGGTATACAATGCATCAGACGCATAATCTCTTTTTTTGCTAACAATATCATTTGTTAAACTTACAGGAGTTTCCAAAATGTATCCATCATTTCTTCTTCCACTTAGAGGAGATTCAAAGATATATGCAGCATTTCTTCTTAAACTTTTTGCTTTTTCCAAATTTCCGAAGCTCAAGTATTTGGACTTTTTATAGTAAACATCCCTGGAATGGGTAAGAAGATTGTCACTTGCTATGCTCATAGTACTGTCATCGCTTTTGTTGCAGTAGCAATGTTCGCCTTTTTCATACATATCAAAAATATCTGCAATCAGCTTGTTCTCTGTTTTTTCTTTTTTTCTTTTTTTTGTTTTCGAAAGTTTTTTCACATCGTCCGTTTGCACTTTCGGCTTTTTTTTCTCATTCTTTTCTTCATTCTTCTTTTCCACCTTTTTTTCTTCACTCTTTTTTTCCTTTTGCTTTTTCCTCTTCTTTTCGTCTATCTCTTTTTCTCGATTCTCCTTCCCCTCCTTCTTTTCACTTTTTATCTTCTTTTTTCTCTCCTCTTCCTTAATCAGCTCCCCTCGTTCTTCCTTCTCCCACGCCTTTCCCTCAACGTTTTTCTCAAATATAGTGGAGCTAGACAATCCAAGCTCCGCAGGTTGTTCTTTTTTCCTTTTCGAATTATCTAAAATATCAACAAGTAAATAGGTTTTCATCTCTCCTTTTCCCTTGATGAATATTTTTCTTTCTTCCCACACTAGAGTCTTATCATCCTCTAAGTACTTGTATGTATCATATGAGACATGGATGTGATCTGCGAGGGATGTAGACTTCATTCTTGAAGCAGTATTAACAGTATCACCGAAAAGTGAATACTGAGGCTTGACTGATCCGATAACGCCACTTATTGCTTTACCTGTATGTATACCTATTCGCAGACTAATATTTTTATGTACATATCTGTCATAGGTAAACGCATTAGTATTGGTTCTGGTATTGGTACTAGTATTGGTACTAGTATTGGTACTAGTATTGGTTCTGATATTGGTTCTGATATTGGTTCTGATATTGGTACTAGTATTGGAACTAGTATTAGTGTTATTGTCAGCGTTAGTACCATTATTGTTATAGTTAATGTTATTGTTGCTGTCCAGGCTGGACTGTTGAGTGTCTAAAACTTTGTAGGTTATGTAATATTTTGCGCTTAGTTGAGCTATGGCCAATTTGATTGCGCACCTTGTATCATATTTAATTTTGTAAATGCTGTTGTTTTGTTTTTCACTTAGACCTGATGCAGCTAGGTATGACTCGAATACTGTTTCTATTTTGATGCAATTAAAATATTTTATACATTTATCAAAATATAAATATAAACTGTCTAATGTCTCAACTAGTGCATGGGGTTGTAAAGTAGAAACCATACTTTGAAAATCATCTATATCACAAAAAATAACCGATATAATTCCTCTGTCTTCTCCTGATATATTTTTTCCCACCATTATTCCATCAGCTTTGGGATGGCTTACTAATAAATATTCAACTAAAAAACTAGGTAACATTGTATGTAATATTTCTATCTGTTTAGCTAAATTAATCTTTTGTTTGTATCTAAAAAAAAACTTTTTTTTTAAGTAATAAATTTCGTAATATTTCATATATAAACATATTAAAGTAAAGCTTAATATACATATTAAAAAGGTTAGTACTTGCTGTTTACATAAACAGGAGATATTTACATTTTCTAAGTTATTTATACTTAGATAAGGATTTGCACAGAATGCTGAACAGGAAGAATCAAAACTCTTATTTTTATGATAGTACACCCATGTTGTTATTATTAGTATAATTACACAAATTAGTAATCCTTCTAATATTTTAAAAGAAATAAAATATATGTAAGAAACTGTAAAGGAATAAACTACTAGCATATTAATTATATTATAACTCACATTATCATATAATTCGAATATAAAACCAAGTATTAATAGAAATTTTCCAAATAAAAAAAAAAGAGTAGAATTAGAATTATTTCTTAACTTTATATATATTAAACACATTGCTCCTAATAAATAATACCATATCAAAGTGTAAGTTATGACGTTCAGATTATTTTTTGTAAGTTTTGAAGCTAATGCTTGTGAAAAAAATACTACTAAAAAAATTATAAACAGTATAATTACAATTATCCTTAGTTTTAATTTGTTTCTCTTTTCATATGTTTTATATTCCAAATTTAATTGTTGATTCCTGTATTTTATATTGATGTCTATAATTTTTTTGAAAGTTTCATAAATGAACTTGGTTTTGTTACGCTTGGTGTAATAATAGTTATTATCATCCTTTATTTTATAACTCCTTGGGGTAGGTATCAACTTTTGCAGATTTTTATTTTTATTGAAATCAATGAAATTATTTGTGTTATCGTCTACTTTGTATGAATTTCCCCACTTATCTTTTCCCCCTCTCTTTACAAACTTCTCGCGGAAGTAGTCAGAAATGTCTGGATATATGCTGCGGTCAGGAAGTGGAAAAAAGTAAAAAAAAAAAAAAGTAAAACAAAAGAAAACAAAGCAAAAAAAAAAAAAAAAAAAAAGCAAAAGAAGGCAAAGCAGAAGAAAACAAATCAGAACAAAGTAAAACAAAATAGTGCTCATATATATTAATTTTCAGTAGGCATGACAAATCACACAAATATGTAGAACAACTAACTTGCAAAATCATACGCCACATGCACACAACGTAAACACTTTCACTAGATAGATATAGAAAAAAAGAAATAGCCATTTATCCCATATTAATTTTTAGTTGTCATACTTGTTGCTTATAAATTTCATAGCTTTATCAACTAAAAAGTTAATATACATAATTGGAAACAGAGATACCCAAAAATATACATCTTCCGTGGTAAAAAGACTAAACTCGCATTTCCCCATTTTTAGACAATCAAATAGTGTGTATACATTAACATATATAAATAAAGAGCAAATAATAACAACCGCCATAATAAAGAAGTACAGATGCCACGTTTTCGAAAATAAAAGTATTTTTTCAGAAGTTATGAAAAAATTTAGGATAAATATGTGGAATGTAAAGGTTCGATGCGTAATTAAGTGAAAAACGAGAGTCCTTAAAATAAAGTATGAAATAAATGAAATCAGCGCAGCTTCCATAATTGTCAAAAATATAATCGTATTGTTTAAGAAGTATTTCCTTCTTGCCTACAAAAAAAAAAAAAAAAAAAAAAAAGGAAGAAAAATACATATCTGTGGATTCACAGATACACACATGTTCCAGTGTACAATTAGGTTAAAATGAAATGCATTCTTTTTTCACATTTTGTTTTTCGTTTTTCATTTTTCTCTCCTTTTTCTTTCGTTTTTCATTTTTCTCTCCTTTTTCTTTTGTTTTTCATTTTTCTCTCCTTTTTCTTTCGTTCTTCATTTTTCTTTCCTTCTTCTTATTCTTCCATTTTTGTGTTACCAGCTGATAAATGTACGGAACGCGTCTGATGAATTTATACGGCAAGTCTATATCATAAGCTGAAAAGGCTATAATTAATAAATAATGAAAAACAGCAAACGTTGTTTGGGAGTATAAAATTGATGAAATGGAAGATCCTGAAAAATAATTGTCAAAACTGTGAAAAAAGTAGAACGAAACGATTGTGATCTTTAGATATATTATCCACAGGAATGCTCTACTATAAAAAAAAAAAAAAAAAAAATGCAAATAAATGAATAAAGAAGCAAATATAAATAATTTTCCGTTTAAAAACAAAAATTAATGTCTATTCAGCTACACAACAGGAATACTGAATCTTACGTGAATATGTGCTCAACATGTACCACACACGTACTAAGTATGTACTAATTAAGCATATACTAAGCATGTACTGACAAAGCATGTACTAACTAATCATATACTAGACAACAATGAAGCAAATCATGTATAAATGTGCACAAAGTCCGAAAAACATTAATTTTTTTCCTATTACCATAGGGAAAATCTGTTTAAACGACCTAATACAAGGAGATCACTAACGTGTTTAAACTTTTGCAGTACATAATCAGAAATACTGTACAGGACATTAACTTGTTCATTTAAACTCAAACACACACTTATAGTTGTATATTTTAATAAATAGGCATCATTTAATGTAGACCCAATACCTAATATTGTTAATCTAGGACTAGTAGAAGATAACAATTTTTTTATTATTTTCCCTTTAGTCTTATTTTTCAACTTACAAAACATAATAACTGTGGCTTTCATAGCTATACATAGGAACATTTTCTGCACTCCAAAAGGGAAATAAAATAAAATCATAATACGTAATATAATATATAACATTTGATATACATCGAAATTAATGTGAGGCTGTACACAAATTCGTAAGTAGCTTAACTGTTTAAGTGCATATGGCGAATTACATATATGTAAGTTGATAAGTAATAGTTTATGCACATTAAGGTTTATACTTATTGTCACAAATAAGCAAGTTCGTATGTAGCTTTATACATATTCCCCTCAATACATAGTGTTACATATATGCAAGCATGTATGTGGATGTAAAATGCTAAATCACAGTAATGCTAAATATGTGCATAAATCATTTTCACATAACTAACCATTGCATGCGCATTAGCCATAATATTTTTGATACTTGCATCGTTTATTGCGACAGCATATGAAGGAGGTTTTAGCTTTTCCAGGGATTGAACAAAATTGTTAAATAATATATTTGCCATATATTCAGTATTGTCTGTATTAAAAAAGTTTATTAGGAATAAATTCGAATTAGAAGCGATAAGATTGCATTCCAATGCGGTCAAATAGGTATCCTTTGAACATCCATTTGTAAATATACATGACCTTATATCAAACTTTATTATATCGTTAAAAGTTTCTTTTACTCCTTCTTTTAATTCATTTTTCAAACCTATTATGCCTACAACCTCCAAATCGTACAAAAAAAATAGTTTCATTAAATCGTATAATTTTAGGGACAATTTATTTCTGGAACTTTTTAGAAAAAGGTATTTTGCAATGTCTTCATTTTTTATTTCCTTTTTACAAATAAATAATATTCTTAAATAGTTCATTGTATATAGTTTTATAATTTTTTTAATTTTACTTAAATTATTTTTCGCTTGTGATAAACAAGGAATCATGTTAAAATCATAACCTCGAACATATAGTACCCCTTTGTCTAATTCATTTGCATATTTTAAAATGCACATGGAAAAATTATTACTTGTTAAAAAATCATGAAAACAAATTATATAATATTCTTTACATTCATTTTTTAAATTATAATAAAACACACTATTCTTATAACAGTAAGCATGAAATCCTATATTCTTTACAATGTTATATAAGCATACATCTTCATGTTCAATTGTATTTAAACTTTCCTCATCTGATTCCTCACTATAATCATAATTACGATGTTCATTCTCTTGTTCATTTTCATTTTCATGTTCATTTTCACTTTTCATATGTTGATCGCTATAATTTTCACTTCTACATTCTTTTATAGACATATGTAGGCATTTCTCATTAAAAATGATAATCCTGTTACATACACTCATTCCTAAAATAAATTCTTCTATTCGGATTGACTGTTCGCTCTTATTCTCTGCATCGTCAATTACTTCCTTGCAGTTATAGCTGCTTTTGTAATTCTCGTAAAATTCTAAAGGGAGTTAACCACATAAACATTGCGTCAGCATGTATATATATATATATATATACATTAGAGTAAAATAAGCATATAATTAAACACATAGATAACTCGAAACGTTCATTTTCCGTAAATTACGGAGAACATCAGACAGTAAATCATACATTTTATGTATCACGAGGTTTTACATGAACAGTTCATGCGATTTTTTAATGTTATAAATTTTTACGGTTATATCCTGCATTTAACTTGGATTTAATAAAAGATGTAAGTCTAACGTTCTTATTCAAAATTTCTTCGTTCAAGTAACTTTTATATTTTTCCTTTAGCAGCTTAGACAAGTCATCAACAAACGGGTCATATACCGAATTTACTCTTTTTTCAAACCTTTTTAGAAACAAACCGAAGTCTCTTGAAGGGAAGAGTATATTTTCAGGATCTTTAAAAATTCTTTCATCTAAGTTTAAAAGCTCCTCAATATTTTCTCTGAAAAATTTTATAAAAAAAGGAAAAGAAGTTTTTCTTTCAATTAAAAAAAAAAAAAAAAAATTGTAAGGTCACTCCTATAAGTCGAAATGCAAATGCTCCGAGATTTCATAGAGTTTATTTTTGCTAATATATTAAACTTCTAATTTTGTACGCAGCTTGTTTCTGCCCATGTATGTATATATGTACATACATACATAAATAAATGTTTTTATATATATAAGCATTTACAAGTATATACACATGCTCACGCATAGACATACACATACTTATAATTATACACATAGACGTATGTATTTGCGCGTTTCTATTTGAACCTCTCTGCATCCAGTATGCTTAGAGTGGGCAACTGAAAATTTTCACAAGTATGAACAAAGTCTTCCTTCGCATATAAAACATTATTAACTACACATGATACAAATAGATCTTTTTTTTCTACAAGAATTCCATTCCTTGCTGTGGCTAACAAATCTACTGTGCCTAATGCATCATTTTTGTTTTTATTGAAAACTTTTGGTTTATCACTATCCTTGCTCTCTTTCATTCTTACATCATTTTCTGCATTTAAGAAAAGTTATTCAATAATTATTATTTTTTTTTCTTTGTAGTGTCGTATAACAGGTAAAATTACAAAAGTGCCAAAGGAAAAAGAGCAAAAATAAGAACTCATAATGCTGCAGTTTCCATCTCTTTTTGTATATATATATATATATACCTATTCTCAAACTTTGAATTATGTATATAAGGCTCTTTTCCGAATACATCATAATAGGCAAAACTAGTATATAAAGACCAATAAAATCTTCTAGAACATTAAAAAAGGAATCCTTTGTGTTATGGAGAGATTCATTTTTATGGTAGAAGGACATCTTTATTATAATACTTAGGAGGACAAAAAAGAAATACATAAATATTAAGTAATACACAACATTATTCATCTTTATGCAAAATGTTCTATTCTCTTCAATTTTGTGAGGAATATTCAAATTTTTTTTTGTGTCGGCCCCCGTGTATACAACTACTGCATCTATGTATTCTGCTCCTTTCAAAATGGAAGCTAAAAGAAGAAAAAGGTTATAATAAAAGAAAAAAAATAAATAAAAGCGGCAAAAAAGTAATAGTGCGTCAATAAATTTTTTAGTTGCCATAATAAGTTCCATAACTAATGGTGATAGAACGTGAATAGTAATGTCTTTATTTTATGAGGTATGTTTTATACTTTATTTTTTTTATTTGTTTATTCTTTTGTATATTCTTTTTTTTTTTCTATACTTCATTTTTTTCTTTTTTTTTTACATTGAAGGACAAAATTTTTGTAGCTCAATATCAACGACCTCGGGTGCTTGTCCAGTTTGAAGTTACCTTCAAAACGAAATATATCCTTGTTAGGCAATTCACATCTAATGACGCCGTTTATTTCTGATAGCATTTTTAAATAATCTCTGTCAACTAAAAATAGAACAATAGAGCATGATAGTATTGCATACGCGTGTGCATACATATGCATATATATATATATATATATATATATATATATATATATATTTATTTATATCTGAAGAAGAGGAGAAAACAGTGTAAAATGTGCATTTGTACTTTTGTACTTATCTACTGGGTATTTAATGCTCTTTCTAAATAACCCATCTATTTTAAAAGAGTCTACAACTGCATTTAAATTATTTTTAACATAAAGTATGACTGCATCAGCTGGAAATTCATCACCTTGAAAAATTCTAATTATGTTTCCTACTTTTATGTCTTTAGTCATAACCTAAAGGGATGGAATTTTTTTTTTAAATATTTTACATTTTATTTTTAAGGACATGTTATAACAATTTTCTACGTAATTAGGATATTTATCTTTTCCAAATTTTTTGTGCTATTATTTTGCATAATTTATTTTTTATTTTTCATCTATTCTTGTACTTTTTCAAAGTAAGACATTTTAGGTACTATCCTAAGGTAACACTGCGAATTTGCATCCTTTATATCCTTCAGTAGTTTTAACTCATACAGAGTTTCTATAACAACTAAAATGATAATGTTTAAAAGTAAGGAGATGGTCGTATCAATAAATACATATTCTTTTGTTATTCCTTTATTAATTTCAGAAAATAAATAGACGGTTAAAAATAAGGAGTATACAATAACTGCGTCGAATGATATAAGTCTTCTAATGAAATTATATAACTGAAAAGAGGGTAAAAAAAAAAAAAAAAAAGAGAAGAAAGAAAATGTTTACCGTCAATTAGTAATATTCTTAAATTGTATGTTTAGGTTAGAAAAACAAAATGCAATGAAAATTAAATGCAAATGTAACTTCAAAAAAAAAAAAAAAAAAAAATTCTTACAGAGAAATTATATATTCTAAAATAATTTCTACAAAATTTTTGTAAATCATCTTCGGAGGTTGGGTTTATAACAACTTTTCTGTAAATTTTATTATTTGTACCTATGTACTTTCTCTTTCCATCTAAATGCTATACATTCCAAAGAATAGAAGAAAATACATTTTTATTAAATCAGTATTAAAGAAGAAAAAATATATTAGATAAGTAAAACGTTGTCTTTTTTTTTTTTTTTTCCCTCGTTTTACCATTAACGTTAAAGCTTCGGTTTTTATTCTATTTGTTTTCATTTTTACGTTTTATTTTTAAATAAAGAAAAAATAAATTTAAAATATGAAACAATTATTCTGTACTTTTTCACAGTAGCATATCAAAGAATGCCAAAAGAAAAAAAAGTAAAAATTGTCCTGTGTTGTATATATAGAATGCGTAAACTTCTCTTAGACGCTTAAAGTTCAAACAATGGGGAAAAAAAAAAATGTATTCTTATCCTAAATCATATTGCTATTAACCATATTGGAGCTTTATTTATTGTATATTATATGAATTATTTGTTTTATTTTTCAGTTGTATTCAAAAATAAATAAATCAAAAAAATTACATTGTTAAAGTAACAATTAATTTGATCAAGTGAGCTATTATTATTTATATGTAATAATTTTTCATTTTACTTTCTTTTACTACAGTTTAATGTTGATTTTTTTTTTTTTTAAGCATCATCTTGAATAATGTGTATATAAATATAAGAACGTTTATATATATATATACATGTACTCTTGTACACGTGTACTTATGTACGTATGTTAAATAGGCATAAGCAAATCGGTCAGGAGGATGTAACGCTACATTTTATTTTCCGACACATATAGCTCTAAAGAATATAGTGTATTCGTGCAATATTTCAATGTTCTACAAATGGATAAATATCATTTAATAAAATTGTAAGCATTATTGTAACTACGAAGTTTTTTTTTTTTTTTTCATAACTTACAAACAATTTGATTACATATTTTATTTTTTTATCTAAATGAAGAAAGACATATTACTTTTCATTAAGATTCAAATTATAACAGAATAATAAACATATAAATTCGCATACAAAAAATTAAATAAATTTAATTAAAAAGGTATTCACAATAACACTTGTTTATATGTGTTTTTATTAATGGGACCACGAAATATTAAGATGTATCAAAAAGAAAAAAAAAAAATTAAAAACTAAAATATTATATATATACATAAATCATAAGTTCCTATCATTTTACTTTAAATTGGTATTAATTGTGCAAAAAGATCAAATAGTGTTAAGGTTCAATGGGTAAAAAAAAAAAACTATTTTTAAAAAATTGATCTTTTTGGCATTGTACTTGCATTGTGTTTATTTTGTCTTAAAAAAAAAAAAAAAAAAAAAAATTGGGGGATTTTACTATCTACCTGTTTTTTTTAAAGAATAACTTCTACGTAATATATAAAATACATTATAACATATATACGTGGGTAAATATATATAACAGATACAACAAACAAATCAGTACTATTGTAAATATAAACTTGTGTAGGGGTGTCTATTCTTCTACAACATCCTGTGGATGCTGTAAGAAAATAAACTTTATTCCTTAAATTTATAATAAGTGAAGGGAAATAAAAAAGAAAGAAAAGAAATTTGAAAAATAAAAAAGGGAGAACCACTATTTATGTAATTCTTTTAAAACACTCATTTTTCCTGAATAATAACCGGAGAAATACCATGACATAAGGTACTTCAACAGTTCTTGTAAATCTTTATTTTGATTCATAGTGTTGTCAATTGTTGGATTAACAACATTTAATTTTTTCATAATAAACTGATCAAAATTGCTGCTTATGAAATTATTTTCATTTGTGAATGCATTTTCTTCAATACACAAAAGCTGAGAAGCTAAATATATGTTTAAAGTATCATCATTTTTCTTGTATTTCATAAATATATCACTTATTTCTTTATTGTATTTTTGGAAAGTCTCATTAAATGGTATTGGTGGTGGTTCTATCAGACTTCTAATTGTTTCATTGTTCATGTTAATGAGATAATTATTTATGTTTTCTTTTGTACACACATTTGTGTAATACTTTACATATTCCCCTTCGAATTCTTCCCCATATTCTCCTTCGAGTTCGTTTTCTCTTGTATACTTAAGACTAATTAATTCATCGCTGGAACTACATGCAAAGTCTTCTTTTTCAAAATCAAAATTAATCTTATTAATATTTAAGTAATTTCTTTTTCTTTTATTATTTTTCTTTCTATCTGCCAAAATGTTTATAGATGGGTTATAAACAATATTGCCTTCATTAGCTGTTTCCCCCCAATTTTTTATTTTATGTTCATTATTTAAAAAGGGTTTATTATTAATTACATTAACAAATTCTAAATCATCACCAGTTCCATATTTATCCTTTTCTTCATTGACTGATATATTGTCCTTACCATTGCTTTCAATAAAATTGGTTAATTCTTCATTTTTTTTATTTAAGAAATCTTCATTTTCTAAATTTCTCTCAAGTGAAGACTTTAATACATTTGTTATGCATATAGATATAATGTTTTCATCATTTAGTATGCTTTCATTGCTTAATTCATTTGTTTTTTCTTTTCTTATACCGTTATAGTTCTCATTATTTCCGCTCATTTTTATGATCTTGCTAAAAATGAACTTTTTTTTTATTGTAAATGATGTATAAGTTAATTCAAGATGAAGATCTTCGCTCTTTTTAGGATCATTCTCACCATTATTATTTTTATTCAAAAAAAAAAAAAAAAAAAAATATATATATATATATATATATTTTTGCAGTTAGATCGAAGGAGAATGAGGTAAGGTTTTTTCTTTTTTTTTTTTTTAATTTCTTTTTAATTAGGTCAAAAAAAAAGGTATGTAGTGATGTTTTTTTTTTTATAAAATAGGTGAAACAGGAAGAGTGTGTTTTTATAACTTTTCATTAGTATATAATTTTTTATTAATGAATTTGTTAATTTTTTAATGGTTCCCTTTTTTTCGATGAATTTCTTACAGCTAATGAAAAAATATGCTACATTTTAATTTCAAAATGCTGCTTTTTTTTGGCTTTTTATTTATAGTAACTGCAACTAATGAACTGATTAATAACAGTAGAACTTTAAAAGGTATGTATAATCGAATTATTTATGAAGCATTTTCGCCTGAACAGGTCATAATAATTAAAAAAAAAAGAGAAAATGCCGCTGCATTTTATTGTCCGTTTGAGAAAAAAAAAAAAAAAACCACGTTTGAATGCGTCAAAAGATATTTGCTAAAAAATAGTAAGAATTTATTTTACTTATGGAGTCACAAGATACCTAAAATACATCCAAATCAAATATTAGAAAGAGAAAAAATTTACACTTCAGAATTTCATGATGAGATAACAAGACGAATAATTAAAAAAAGACTGAACTATGTAGATATATCATCTTTCAGTACATATTGCTCATTTTATAAATTGTGTGTAAGTGATCTATTAAAATTTAATAATAGGGAAAAAGCATATAATACTCATATGGGAACCATGCGAAAAAGATATTTTGTAAAAACAGATCACTTAAATAGTGATCCACTGGATGAAAGCAGTTATATTTTTATTACAGGAGAAAAAAAAGAAAAATATGCAGAAAGTATTCCACAATTTTATGATAAATTTTATAGCTCTTTTTTTTATATAGTATATTATTATTATGTTACTTTTATGAATAACATATTGGACCATACTTTTTTTTTTGTATTTAACAATTATAAGGATGACAAGAGTGGAAAACAGCATAACAGTAATAAAATTGTTAGCAATAATTATATAATTTATAAAAATGAAATCATTTACCCATTTAAGCTTTTTAAGGAGGATACTACAACTATGATTAAAAATAGTAACACATATTATGATGATATAAATGACTTTTACTTAATAGAAATCTGTCATTACTTCAATGGAATAACATATAAACAAAACATGTATGGTTTGTTCAAAAGGCTATCTAATCTATATTTTAATATAGAACTCGTTTCCTACTTATTTCAGTTACCCCCCGTATTTTACCACACTCTAATTATTTTAATTTCTTCACTAGTTTTTGCTTATATTTTTTATAAAATCTTCTTAAAATATAAAAATTGTTTTTGAACAAGCAAATAATAACAACATATACATATCTTACATGGAAAAACATATGAAGTCGAAAAAAAAAAAAAAAATTAAGCTTTTTACTTATAAATAAATATTACATAATTGTTAATGAAATATTTTGTTATTTCATTTGTAAAAATTGGGAAAAAATATTTTGTTTAACTCTTCATTGGCATGAATGCTTACATACACATATATTACGTATATGTGTATGTATTCATATGCTTATATTAATTTTTCTATTTAAATAGCATAAATTTCGGTTTTAACATATATACAAATAAAAGAAATTCTTATTTTTAAACTGTATCAAAAAGAGGTATATGATTACTACACATTATTGTTATCGCATTCATTTTGTATAATAAAAAAAAAAAAAAGAAGTGTTCACATTATAAATTTTAGCATTTTTTGTTAATGCCTCTTTTTTTTTGAGAGTGCCTTTTTTAATTAACATCCTTTATCGTTACCATTAAGCAGTTCAATAGATTGATTTTACGTAATATAACAAGCATAATTTTATCTTAACTAGTTCAAATGTTCAGCCTATTTTTCGTGTTCTTATTACTCATTTTTTTTTTTTTTTTTTTTTATATTACTGTTACTTCATTTTAGTTAATTTTTTTTTGTTATTTATTATAATATACTATAAACAGATTATGACAGAAATATGCCTTTTAAATATGACATGTTATTTAAAATATAGTGGTATTCATTACATTAGAATATAGCGAAATTCATATATTTATAATATATATATTTATACGTATATATAATTAAGTTTAATTTTATCCCTCCACATTTTTATAATTCATAGCATAAACAGGAGAGCAAAAGTTTTAAAAAACAAAATTATTACAACATTATGTAAGAAGCATACATACATATTGGGACTTCATAAATAATTACCTTTTATGAAATATTTAATTTTAATTAAAATAAATAGAAAAAAAAAAAAATTAGAAGAGATGGATGCATTAATAGTGGATGAACGAATTAGGATATATGCCTTATTGCCAATATTTATAATTGTAGTTTTAGTTTGTATAATAAAAAGTAATTTAGCACAAATGGTTCGACCTACCATGAAAACGGATATTGAGAAATTAAGACAGAAGTAAAATAAAGAATAAACATATAATACGCACACATAGATGTACATGCATGAATTACGACAATCTATTATTGCATATAAATAAAAAGAATAAGTAATAATTGTATAAATTTTTTTTCTCTTTTTCTTTTTGTTTTAAGCAATTTCTTAACAAGGTATACCCAGCTGAAAACTAATTACGGGTTTATCAGTCCGGTGGCTTTTCTAAGTCGAAAGTATTTTTTCAACAAACCGCAAGTTGGTTTCTTCAACGATTTGCCAGAACAGGCTAATCCTTTTGATGCACTTTTAAAACAAGACCCTTCGGACTTATTTGGCATGATGAAAAATCAAATTCCCTTTTTAGTTTTACAGTTAGGGTTAGGGTTTTTAATAAACCTTTTTTTCTCTGGGTTTTTAGTAGGTATGCCTCTTTGTACCTTCATGAGCAGATATGCATATATGCACATATACATTCACACGCAAAAGCACACGCACACGTCCATGGCATACACAAATATGTTCATATATATATTTTTACATGTTTACGCCTTTTTCTTATTTTTTTTATAGCAAAAATACCATTTCCGTTAACGTACAAATTTAAGTCAACATTACAGATGGGAATGGATATTGAGCTGCTTGATATGAAATTTGTATCTTCCCTGTCATGGTTTGTTTACATTTTTCACTGAACCCCATTTGGAAAATATATCTTTTTTTTTTTTTTATTTTCAAAATTTTCAGTATTAATATAACACTCCATTTTCTATTTATTTTTAAACTGTAGGTATTTTCTTGTTATGTTTGGATCGAACGGCATAATTAGTATTATTGATTATTTCGTTCTTCAAGGTAATTGTAAAATGATAAAATGGAAAATGAATATACAAATAAATAAACAGATAAATACACATACTAACAATCAAACAAACAAAATATTGAACAAATAAATAACATAACAGCTAATTAATATTCAAAATTTCTTTTTGCCATAAATTGATGTAGATAAGGATGGAACACAAAACAACGCAATGGATAATATAATGGCAGCCCAAAATCCATTAGCTAGACGTAACTGGAGGATAAATAAAAAGGATATTTTTTTATAATTAAAAATTGATAAATTAATAGAACGTTGAGGGGAAATGATCGAACAACACAAAACAGTTAAATACTCCATATGTACATATATGTATGTGTAAATTTATATATTTTAACTTAAATTTACTATATATTTTTTCATTTTAAACCTATAGAGCCGCCAAACATAAACAGCAACGTACCTGACTTAAAAACGTTTTATGAAAAAAAAAAGGAAGAATTAGAGAGTGTGGTATTTATAAAGAACATTTTACTAAGCCTTCATTTTTTATCATTCTATTTTTGATTGTTCCCATTTTAATATTTTATTTTTGTTTTTCTTTTTTACCTTCACTTAATGCTTTTGCTCCATCTGCCTGCACTCTGTCATTTTCTTGTCCACATAATGTTCAGGGGTCATTTAAACATTGCTATTTTTCTTTTTAATTTTTCAGAGGTATAAGTTTTTACTGGACAATATAGAATATCATCTTGTACAAAACTGGAAGTGAAAATTTTTATAGTTTCTTTAATATTTGTGTTTTTTATTAATGTTAAATTAAACTTTTTGCCTTTTTTTTTAAGGTATAACTTAATGAAATTTTATATTTATTTATTTGTTATTTTGTATATCAACAGTACATTTTGTTTTTTTCTCTTATGATTTCCATTTTTTTTTTTTTTTTTTTTGTAAAAAACATTTTAAACTTTTAGAAAAAATGATTAAAATGAAAAATTTATTACCCAGTTAAATACAAATTAAATAACTAAATACATGTATATGTATACAATATATTCACATACGCACGTATTTGTATGGATAAACAGTAAGTACATTCATTTGTAGTATTGATGAAGTCATTTTTGAAGGGGAAATGAAAGCATCAGTTCCATTATATGTAGATAACATAAGCAAGTGAACTTTTATTACGTAATATTCTTGAAAAATGATTGGGAAAAATAAAATTTATACAATAAATAATGAAAAATATAACGCGTATTTTACAGAAATAACAATTTAATATAATTTGTTTTGCATTTCACAAAATGTAATAATTTTTTTTTTTTAATTACAATTTTGTTTCTTTTTATTGAGTTACGTTAAGTATTTCAATGATTTTATGGATGTTATAAAATTTTTCATTTTATTTTTATGGTTTTTTTAATTTTTAAAGAAAAATAAAAAGCACATTAAGTGCATTTATTTGGTAAGTAAAAAAAAAAAAAAAAAAAAAGATTAATATATAGATGCTAACAAAGTGTAATTCATTTCAACTATTTTTTGTTAAACATATCCACGAACAAAAGTGGAAAAATACATACATATATACATATGTACATAATATATATAGCAATAAATGAATTCAAACGAGAAAGTGGAAACACAGAAGGATAATACATCCCCCTCGAAAGATGATAAAGATAACAAAAAAAAAGTAAATCATAAAAATTTGCATATATTTTAAAGTATCAGATTTTACATACATATTCCCTAACATATTTAATTGGTTATTATACATACATTTACATATACATATATATATATATGTATATATAACCATACTAACATAGGCATATGTACTGTATTATGGTTGTATTCGTATATAAAGTATTCATGTAATTATGTGGTGGCGTATAACTTTTGCAATATAGTTAAATTCGCATATATATTATAATAAACAAACATTCCAATGCTTGAATATATATATATATATATATTTTTTTTCTTTTTGCGTACATAGCCACACTTGCGAAAAGCAGCTGGAATTGTATGGAAGGATCCATCACTAGATGATTGGCCAGAAAATGATTTTCGAATTTTTTGCGGAAATTTAGGAAATGAAGTTACGACTGATATTTTGGCTAATGCTTTTAGGAAATATAAATCATTTAATATGGCAAAAGTTAGTAAAATAAAATTTCGAAAAAGATAAATAAACATATACATTTAAGTTAATCCTTGCTAACTTTCTGCATTAATCCGTAAACAATTAAATATATAAGTGTACATGTATATTTACAGGTGCCTGTGCATATTAAGCTTATCATTATTGTGCACATACTTCTTAATTTATGTAGGTAATAAGGGAGAAAAGAAATAATAAAACAAAAGGCTACGGTTTTGTATCCTTATCAGACCCCCAAGACATGTTAGATGCATTAAAAAATATGAATAATAAATTTATTGGTAATAGACCAATAACAGTTAAAAGAAGTAAATGGAAAGACAGAGAAGTGGACTCAAAGAAAAATAAGGACTTCGATAATTTTATAAAAGATTCTTATCTTCCAACCAAAAAATTTAGGAAATTCAAAAAATTTGTGAAATCCGATAAAAAAGGTTAGAATTAATTTAAAATTATGTGCGCTCAAGCTTTTTTGAAGTATTGTACATATTTCTTATCCATATTACAAACGTTTTATATTTATGCATATGAATGTTACGTGCAAGTAGATAGTTTTACGTATGAAAAAGCAAACATACGCATGTACATGTCTATATATGTGTGTATATTTTCGTGCACCTTTTTACAGAAGTTCAGGATAAGTTAATATCTAAAAATTCAAATAATTAACGAAGCAGGATTTACTATAATTTAAATTTGTTAATATGAAGATGTAGCCCTTAACAGGTAAATAGATATTTCTTTATTCATAAAAACTAAGAATAGGTTAAAAAGAAAAGTGCCCTTTTTTCTACCCATTTTTTTAATTTTGTGCTTCATTAAATTTATTTATATTGGCATTTTTGTTTTATTCCAATTGTTTTTTCTTTTCCATAAAATTATGTTTTACGTTTTACGTTTTACATTTTACATTTTATGTTATATTTTTCATTCATTATGCTTTATACTTTATTCCTTATTCTTTATACTTGATTTCATATATTTTTTTTTTTTGTGTGTGTGTGTATGCTTTTATTTTAATTTTAATTAGCTTTAACCATTTGTTGTCAATTTTAATTTAATATATACCATATTTACGGTTAGGAAAGAAAAGTGTATTTAAATAATTTTTTTTTTTTATAAAAATGTTAAGTTAAATAGTTTTTTTATTATTATTAATATTTTCAAGTAATACAACGAATTGTGTGTAAGTCAATAGGTGTATCAAAAAGGTATATAATACATACAAATATTTGAGTCTCTTGTCTCATATTTCTTTTTTTTTTGTATGTTTAAATTGTGTGTCAACGATATGGTTACAGTAATTATTGTTAGTATATCTTTGAATTTTTTTTTTTTTTTTTTTTTTTTCCAAATTAAACATATGAACAGGTTTTATTGTTCTTTTCACTTGGCTAATAATAACATAGAAAAAGTGAAAGAAAAAAATAAACACCAAGTTATAAATGTTCTACTGTCATCTCCTCATATTATATATCATAATTATAAAAAAATAGTTATGTAGACTGCACCATGGACTTATGTTATATTACGCACACATGTATTCTTTTTCAATTAATTTTTTACTACCTTTTTATTAAAAGTTGATATAGGCGTTGCCTTAAGCTACATTCCTTCCCTCAGTACCTTTTTTTTTTTTTTTTTCCCTTTTGTTAAATCATATTATATCTTATGTACGTAGATTTTCTTAAAATTTTCTGAAAGGATATGAATATTTATAACAAAATGACTAGTAAAAAAAAAAAAAAAAAATTTTAAGTAAATGGTGCGGAATATAATCGAAATTAAATTACAAAGCATATATAAAATATTTAAAAAAATTGAATTAACAAAAAAAAAAAGAATGTACACTTATGCATATTGCAGAGTAACATATTCATGAATAATCGAAACAAAAACAAAAAATAATTTTAATATGTGGGATTACACTTCAAAAGGTTGAAGGGAAAAACTGTGTAAAATGTACAAATGAATTAACGTGTTTATATAAATTATATATATATATATGTACACTTAATTGTGTATGCATTTTAATATACCCATTCTACGTATACTATTTGAGCATTTACATTAATGAATATCTTGAGCAATAAGAATGAATGTTTCAAAATGTTTGTTAAGCAGTTCGAAAATACTGAAGAGAAATGTAGAGTTTAAGGAAATATTTACTCCAAGATGGTTTCTAGATGCCCCGAATTACAGTCGTATGCCTTTATGGAGAAGATTTTTTGAAGGTCAGTACACAAATGGGTCCTTCTTATTTTTTGGAAACGCATGGACATCAATGTTTGCTTTTGCATTTGTTTTGTGGTTTTCAAGAATTTTCGATCCACCCCCATTAGAGAGAGTTGACAAGTATTGGTTAAATTCCCCAAAATTTCGTATCTTATCAGCATTTTATAATGAGGGTAAAAGACCAGGTGTGAAAATTTCTTTTATGACATATGAAGCTAGATATTTTTATAGAGGTATTGATCATCCTTTTACCATTAATGAAATTAAAGATTTGTGGTTTAAATTAAGAGAAAATTATTTAATCGAGAGTATACCAGCTATTCAATATCCTTATGTTTTTAGGCAGTACAATAATGTTTCCACCCCTGTGGATTTGCATGTGCATCTTCATTAATATTCATTTTGCTTTTTTCTTTCTATTTCTTTTCTGCATAGTGCTCTTTGCATTCTCATTAGACGTTCTTATTTACAGTTTCGTTCATAGTCTCATTTTTATTCACATCCTTATTTTGTTTTAACTTCTCCTTTTGCATTTTTTTTTTTTTTTTTTTTTTTTTAAATTAATAATAAATTATTCGATAAAAGCGAAACCAAGTGCCTTTTCATGAATAAGCTTCCTTTATTTCAATGGCACATATATTTGTCGCCATATTTATATAAACATTTTTAATAATTAAAACATTCAAAACATTAAAGGTATTCCCAGTAATTGAGCGTACTATGGTACAGTTTTCACAGTAATAAATATTTAAAATGTGAAACATTTAAACATTTTGATTTATACCTTAACTCAAGATATGCACTAATTTCATAAGTTACAAAGGAGTCCTTACCATGTCTATTTTAACATCAGCGCAGACATAACATGTATTAATATTTTAAATCTTCCTTTTATTTAATTTAACAATTTTAATAAAAGTATGATTTTCTTCATTCGCTTCACCAAAAAGGAAGAGCACATCGATAATTGTAACTGTTTTTGTAGCATGCATTTCCTAATCCCACAACCCAAAAAAAAAAAAAAAAAATATACACATATATATATATATATATATATATATATATATATATATATATATATATATATGCATATGCCCATTTACCGAGAATGAGAAACGTAGGGATATACAGTTTACCGCACACACAATGACGTGGAAATATGATGAACATGATGATGAATACCTTGAAAATATGAATAATATTAATATTTATTTATATACAAATCCTCAACTTTACAGTCTTCTAATATTTTTTGGAAGGGTTCAGAAATATAACATATGAATAGAATTATTAAATATATTATGCTTAAATTTACAATATTTATAATTATAAACAAATAAAATAAAAAAAATAATAATGAGATAATAACATTTAAATGTTACATTGCATTATATTATAAACAGAATAACAGAAAAAAAAAATTAAATTAAAAATAGTTCTAGATAAAACTAGAATGCATAGTATTTTTATAATACCGAGGTAATTCAAATATTTGCGCAACAATATTACGTGCAATTTTATTATAACTTCATACGCAATGTATTAAAAATATAAACAAAAAACTCAAAAAAAAGGGTGGGGAAGCATAAAAATGGTATATTTTAGTTTACGAATTCGCTAATTTGCTAATTCGTTAATTTGCTAAATTTGCTAATTTGTTGATATGCTAATTTGTTGATATACTAATTTGCTAATATGCTAATTCGCTAATATGTTAATTTGCTAAAATGTTAATTTACTAATTTGCTAATATTTTAATTTTTTGATTTTTTTTTTTTTTTTTGTGCTCATCTGTGCAAGCTCCCAACTCCAGCTGGAGCTACTCTGAGCACAAAGACGTTGCCTCTTCTTCTGTCTAACCTGCTTACACGTTCATGTGCTCGAATATTAGATGTCAAAACTTCTCTTATATCATCCATAATTTCTCTTTTCACTTGATAAAAAGAATGTTTCAAAAAATCCACGTTCGTTTCAACAAATGTTGTATCTATAACATCCATGTCTAGCCATGCATATTTATCAAAAGATATATAAACTGTGTCTGTTTTCTGAGGAACTTGAAGGGACGTTTTAATATTTTTTTTTTTTAGTTTCAGCGTATACGGATTATTTGCTGATTTTTCATTAAAATATATATATTTTTTCTTATTTTTGAATAACCATTTTCTCTTTATTTTCTTAAAAGCTGTGGATAATCTAAACTTTTTTTTTGATTTAAACGTTTTTAAGCTGGTATCACTAAATTCAACGGTTTTCCAAAAATTGTCATTAAGGTAGTTCTTCGTGAGGTCTTCAGAAACGTACGAGCCTCCATCTTCATAATCAAATGTATAGCGCTTCAATTTGGATTTAGCATTATTTCCACTGTTACTTTCGCTGTTACTTCCGATGTTGTTCCTGCTGTTGTTCCCGCCGCAAATACCACCAGTGATCCCACTCTTGGTGGGATTAACCAACGATTTTCCATCGTCCACTGCATGTTCATCCCCCTCTATTTCCTTTTCCCTTTTATTTTTTCTGTCTTTGCCTAACAAATCGTCCTTAGTTTTTTTTTGCTTTTTAATATTTTCTTCCACAAATGTAGAGTTAGGAAATAAGATGTTATCACACATTTTAAACTTTTCTTCATAATATCTTTCCTGTAAGTTATTTATTTCCATGTTTAAATTTAAATAGTCTTCATAATTATATATTTTATATAATGGTAGCATTAATTTGAAAATTCTTTTCCCGAGGCATTTTTCCCTATTCCACGTTTCTGAGTACGTTAATGCTTGGTCTCGAGTATCACCATACATAACTATATGATTACAATGACTTCTTAATATAAAAAAATCTTTTTCCAAAAACTTATCTAAAGGATAATCTGGATTTAACAGAATTACCGTTTTTACTATGATCTGTTTTCTTTTCTTCTTTTTTTTTTTCTTTTGTCGGAGGGGTTTATTTACACTGACTTTTTTTTTTTTTTTCTGTTTTGGTTAAGCTCCATCATGTTACATTCATCATTATGGTTCCTACTATCCCTATTGACCTTGTTGTCCTTAGTGTCCTTCCCATCATCTTCATCATCGTCTTCTCCCTCGTCCTCATCATCATCACTCTCTGCATCGCCTTCATTCTCACCCTCTTTGAATACATTGGAATTTTCCGAGCTTCTCTTAGTACGATTACTTTTCCTCAATTTAGGCTTCTCTTTATTTAGGACATTATAAAATAAGTTATCCTCTACACAACTTGCGAATCCGTTGAAAAAGAGTCTTGAACCACATGAATGACTTATTAGGTGAACATTCTTAACACCTGAATTGATAAGTTCTTGTATAAATGTCTTAAAGGAATTTCCTAAAACAGCCATTTCTGATCTCTTCTTTGCAATAGGATATGAAAGAGCAGAAAGAGCTCCCCACGTATGCCCTTCCCAATGAAAGACAAACGGTTGAATATAGGATGGTAATTTAGAAAAAGAAACTAAATGTGCTAACTGAGAACAACCATGATGTAATTTCACATTATAACCATGTATATATATAACAATTTCATCTGGCATACTATTTAAATTTTGTTTTAAAGATAAAGACTGCCATCCATCAACAACAATTGTTTCTTTATGTTGATGTCTGTATATTTCCCATTCATCCTCTTCAGCAAAAACTTGTGCAATAGTTTTATTTCTTTGCATATTAAATGGAGATAAATTAGGACTATTCAAACTACCAATTGATTCATTCAAGCTTCTCACTTTATTTCTTATAGAACCTATTATTTTTGTATTCCTACTTTTTGGTGTTTGTTTAGAACGTATAATTTTATCAATTTTTTTATTATTTGAAGTTATATGTATGGAACCTTTTCTGTACTGTTTTGTATACTTTTTTACAAAACCTTTTAATTTTGAGTTCTTCATTTTGTGTAAACTAATTTTTTTCATGGTTTTGCTAGGATGTTCCCTTCTATTTTTTTTTAAATTCAATAAACTTGTTTTAAATTTTTTATTTTTCATCTTTTCTTCCTCATAATGTTTTTGTATATACTCATCTACATCATCACTAGAATGTAAAGAATTTTTATTCCTTAACCTTTTCTGTGCCCCTGATTTAATAAAAGATTTAAATATGTCCGAAATAAACAAGTTTTTAGTTTCACCAAGTTTCTCATAATCATCTACAATTTTTGAAATGTCATGTTGGTTTTCACTATTCCGCTCCTTCTTATTAAACAAGGAGATCCCTTCAATATCATCCGATTCAGTTTCATCATAGAATACTTGCTCGCATGACACCTTTTCCTTATTTCCATTTTTATCCTTATCCCTTAGGGTCATCTTCTCGCGTTTGTCCTCATTCGGCTGCTTATCCGAGTGCTTATCTACCCTTTTGTCTGTTTGATTGTCAGTTTGATTGTCAGTTTGATTGTCGATTTGGTTACCAATTTGCTTATCTGTTCCTTCATTCTTGCACCCATTTTTTCCCTTACAATCACTTACTAAATTGACGATTTTCTTCCTCCCTCTATTCGAGTTCTGCACCTGGTCATATTCATTTTCATGGTACGAAAATGACATTTCCTCGGCATCTTGATCATCATTTCTTTTTTTTTCCTTATCGATCCTTATCATTTCATTGCTTTTATTTCCTTGCCTTTTGGAACCAAAAGTATGTTCTCTCCGAAATTTCACACACAAAACATTAGAACATACACGTTCCTTTTTTTGTGTTCTGAACATTTCGTATTCATTTTGACTGAAAAGAAGGTGTTCCTTTGTATTCTGCTCTTCCTTATACTCATCGGATGTAGAAAACGCACCAGGAGTACAAGCATCAAGTGATGTTCTTTTTTTACGAGAAAAAAATTTTCCCATTATTACTCCTTCATTAGAGTTGTCATTATTACAACAACTGAAGCTATTACTTGTGCAACTACTGATGCTCCTATTAGTGCTACTTCCAGTGCTACTGTTAGCGTTGCTGCTCGAGCTCTTCTCATGTACTCCCTCATTGTAATCCTTCACATCAACAACAAACTCATCGAGTTTTTTCGAACAAAACGACGAATTTGCCTTTGTCATACTTTCATTAATTGAGGAATGAAGAATGGTGGGGTAATTCACTAAGTCAATTTCTTCACTTAGATTATCAATTTTACTTTTTCTTTTTTTTCTTTTTTTTTTCCAACTTTCATATTCTTTCTCATTTTTTCCATAACTATCAATATGAGGTATATTACTATAATGATAACCCTTATTTTTGGGACAGTTCATAGGGGTACGCATACTAAGGTGATTCTTTTTACGATGATCAAACTTTTTACTTATGTGAATAGCATGACTACCTTTTTCTTTTTCGTCATTATATACACTCAGATCGCTAGGATAGCGTCTTTTCAAACGTTGCTTTATTTCAATTTCATTGTGTGACTTGAGTTGTAAATCTGTGAGAGTTACATCCTGCTTCGAGTCGTCAAAAAAAGGGCACTTGTGTATCTCCGAGGATTTAATTATTTTATTCATTTTATATAAATAAATATCATCATTTATTGAATCAAGCGATTTGTCTGATAATTTGTGTATGTAGTAGGATTGGCGATTTTCTCTAAACGAGTTTCTTGTAATAATATGACTACCTTGTGAACCTAATATTTTCATGTTATTTTGTATTTTATTTTTATTACTAAAAAAAAATTCATCATTTTCTTTTGTTTTAAATTTTTCATCATATTTGACAAGTTTATTTCTTTTGTACATTTTTTTATGTTTTTTCTCTTTGGGCACATTAACTAATTTTACAACAATTTCATCAAGAATATCATTCCTTCTTTTGATTGAACCTAATCGTTTATAATTATGCACTTTTAAACTCATAGTAACATGATCTAACGATATCATACAATTATTTGAGAAGTGTTCTGTAGTAGTACTACTATTCACTTTTAACATGTTGAAACACCATTTTAAATCATAACCTAAAATGTCTTCATAATTTTCTTTTAATATATCCTTTACTATAATATCATATCTGTTATTTGGTAATCTCCCATTTGCATCTTTTTGAATTTTAGGATTAAAAAAGTAGGTCAAAGGAAAATCATTAAAAAAATGTCCACTAATAGAACATTCAGTACATGCTACTCCATATCTGACATCAGACCAATCTTTACCTACACATGCAGCAAAACCAACCCTAGTATTTACAAAAAGAGAACCACTTCCAACTTCTTGAGATATAAAAGGACCTACTGGGTATCCATGAAACCAAAATCCCCTTAACTTTTCACCAAACGAATGATCCTCTATCCATTCCCCATATCCATGGGGTCTACCATATATATCTGTTTTTCCCTTATATCTTAACTGATGACTAAATGGTGCTTCATTAATACTATCTTTTGTAATTTTAAAACGCAAGTTTGCAAACTTTTTGTAAAAACAATTTATTATACGATAGAAAGATCGATAGGCACATAAGCAAAAACAACAAAAGTTATTACCGCACATTCCTGCAAAATCATTATAACGACTTATCGTAATATTTAACTTATTTGTTGATATCTTTTTTTTTAATATTCTACAATGTTCTGTACATGGACAGAAAAATCCATAGATGGCTAAAATGGGACCTATATAAACTATTATTTTCACTATTATAATTAAAGACAATTGAATTATTCCATATATCATCAAAATGTTTTCTCCTCTTGAACTCTTATCCGTTTTATCCTTTTCATAAAATATTAATAAAACAGATGCACATATAATAAATATATATGAAGCATATATTGGCCAATGTAAACTCAAACGTGTCTGAAATTTTGCAAAAATTATTACTCCAATAATTGCTAATGTAGCTTCTAAAAAAAATAAAAAACTTGTCTGAATTTCAAAACTAATAGTAAGCCTATTATTTTCATAAAAGGTTTGGAAATACTTCCATGATATTAATATTAAGCAAAATATTGTTATTATAAATACTATTTTTTTGGAGATCGGTTTTCTTATTCCATTAAATCTTCTTCGTAATCTCCTATAATCCATGTATCGAATTGTGTATATTAACCAATCCATATTTTTTAACTCATTCTTTGAATCTTTCTTTTTTTTCTTTTTTCCTTTATTTTTTTTATTCTCTCTACTACCACAATTGTTACTATTGTTTCGTACAGTTTTAATATCACTGGGATTGTTGCTACTACTGATATATTTTTTCCCTCTCCTATTGCAACAACAACAACATTCATTATTTACACACATCTTTGTTTTATTTATATCGCTTATGTAAGAACATTCACTATCCGTACAATAGGAGTTATCCTTTTTTATAATATTTTTAATAGCTTCGTCTTCTTCTCCATTCTCATAATCATCCTCTTTATATAATTCACATGTATTATTTTCATTATTACTTGTATTAGTACTGTTCTTATTTATACAACTTTTCCCTGCCTTTAAGGATTTCTTATTATTTAACTTGTTCCTACTTCCATAGTTTTGCTTCCGGTTATTTTCAAATTTTAAGTCAACACTTTCATCATTTACGTCTATGCAATTTTTATCTAATTTAGAATTTGCTTCCACCTTATCCTTCATTTTATTTCTTTTAATTTTGCTTACAACTTTTTCTTTTTTTTCATTTTTCTTCGTAGTAGTGATATCTGTAGTGTTATTCACCAAAATGATATCATTCTTTACAGTAGCATCCTCTTTTGCAATTCTATTTTTTGTACTATGCATATGCTGTTCTAAAAATAAATATGTATTTGCACTACTTTCTTCATGCTTGGTTGTTATTCTTTTTTCCATTTGCCCTTTTAAGTCTTCTATTTTAATATCTGTAACTCCTAACTTCATTTCACTACCATTTAGAAATAAGAAATTTGATTAATTATTTTGTAGCTCTCTTAATATTTTTTTTGTACTATCACTTGCACATATTTAAAAATGTTTTTAAGCGAACGCTTTCTTTCGCTTCCACTATTTTCATTTTTTTCTTTTTTTATACCCTCTTTTCATTATTAAAAATTCCTTTCTTTTTTTTTTAATTTTATAACACTCTCATCTAATGATAGAATAAGCACGAATTATCAATAAACTTCACGAAGGTTACATAAGTATATATATATATATATATATATATATACATATATTATTTATGTAATAATGTAATGATTTTACTGCTGAATTATGATTTGTTTCTTTTTTTTTATTTCATTGAGTGTCAATCTGTAGTTGTTATTTCTTTGGCACACTTTTACTATACCACAAAATATTTCCTTCTTCCCTCTAATAATTTTTTTTCTTTTTTAGAATTTCTTTCTCTTCAAAAAGGGTTTTTTTTTTTTTTAGATAAGCAAGAAAAATATTGACAAAAAAATTAATTATAAATAAAAATCTGTAGCTTTAATTATAACATGTAAATAATGCATACATATTTATTATATATTTATTTATATACATATTCAACCGATACAAGTTAAAAAAAAATTCATTCTTAAAATGAAAGTTATAAAAACATACAAGATTTTTCCATTTAAACATTTAAGGATACAAATACAATTATATGCAAATAATATGTACACGTATTATCGCAATTATTACAAGCACTTTTGTTAATTAAAGTTCCTACTTATTTTCAAAAAGTAAAAAAAATCTCCTATATTTTGTGTGAACAATTGCTTAAAAATAAAAAGTAAATTTACAGATATATGTAAAAATATATGTACAAATAAATGTGCATACAAATGTGTAAACAAAAGTGTAATCGAATGTGTAAAAAAACGTGTATACAAATGTGTACATATGCGTTTAAATTAAAAAAAAAAAAAAAATTGAACAGTTATCCTTTTAACCTTTTAATTTGTTATTGTGAAATTAATGTATCAAAATTTTATCTCTGTTTTTTCCTATTTTTCCCCTTTTATTCATTTACAAATTTTTGAAAAACAAAATTTAAAATTTTATCTTTTTAATTTTCTGTAGTTAAGGTATTTTTTGACTATGTGATATGTATATAACATTAAAAAATAGTTTGTTTTTTTCCTTTCTTTCAAAATTTCTATCACACATAAAATAAAAGAAGTTATAAAAATACATTATCTTCTGTTTACCTATTTGACCAAACGTTTTTCTTTAATACGTTATTACATTACATAACGTTTTCCCCTTTGTTCTTTTTTTATTTTTTAATAATCTAATTATAAATTTCTATCTTTTACGATTAACTGTATATATGCAATAAAAATATACCAATGTATGTTTTACCTTTTTTTAAGTTCAATAAAAAATATTTTTACAAATATATAAGCTAACAAAATAAAATATTTATGAGATAAGCACATTACACAAAGTGGTTGTTCCCTGAGAAATAATATCCACATACACTTGCTTAAAATTAAATTTATATATATATATATATATATAAATATATATATATATGTATGTATATTTATATATGTGCATGTAAAAATACATACCTATACACCTATCGCGTTAACTCGCTTGCAACAAGAAGCTTGCTTTTATTTTGTTTTAATTAAATTGTAAATTTCTTAATTCTCTTTATTTTTTAAAGGCTGTTGTAAAATTCACCTTATCAGATTAGTATTTATATACATAGTTTAATTTCTTTTTATATTTTTCTTCAAAAATAATAAGAAATTTGTTGCATTAAGTCCATCCAATTCTTGTCTAATTTACAATTTTTGCAATCTACAAAAATGTGGTGAATTCTATTCCCATAATGATCAATTAAATCTTTAATTTTATACTTGATTAACTGTTGATTTTTAGTACTTTCATCTATATTGTTTACATCATTAAAAGTATTAAACACTAAAACAATACAAGACGCTTGTAAACACTCATCATTTAGCAAAAGGCTTATTAGTAAATTATTCTCCGTTATACTTTCATCCGATATATCCATTATATTAATAACGTACAAAATTGCATTTACTTTTACATTTCTATAAATTAATTGCCAAATATTCCTCATCTAAAAAAAAATTAAAAAATGCAAAATAATAAAATAATAAAATCTTTATTCATTAATAAAAATATTTGAAAAAAAAAACAAAAATAATTAAAATTAACTATTGGATTTCCCGAAAGATCCCAAAAACCAATTCTTCCATTTATTGACTTAATTTCTTCATAGTGATAAGATACTGTTGGTTCCATGTGAGAAGTGATGGTAGTCCATTCTTTTATAGTACGGAAGGGGAAATGAAAAAAAAAGAAATAGCTGTTTAAATTATTTTTTTATAAATGTGGAAACGTATATATATATATATATATATATACAGCTACATTTTGTAGCCTAGTAATCATAATTATTCACTCAATCGCTATATTAATTTTTTTGTGTTATTTTTATAACCAGGAATAAAATTATGGTATAATAGTGTCGTTTTTCCTGAACCATTAAGGCCTAAAATTAATATATTATACTTCTTGTCAGGTGCTTTCCTATTTTCCTCGACATTGTTATTTGTAAGAAGCGCTATTTTATTTACTGCGTTCCCCATTTTATGTACAAAATAGAACCAAAAAAAAAAAAAAAAAAAAAAATATAATAAATATATATATATATATATATATATATATATATATTTATTTATTTATTTATTTTAGCTAGTAAAAATATGTCAGAATTTATTATATTTCCAAATAATTTCTGCATTTTTATGCTATTTATAAATATCCCATTTTTCCTGTTTTAGCTGTAAATAGATCACTTAAACTAAATTTTAAACAACTAAAATTGCATTTTTCTTTTCGTGTAACATTTTTTGTAATATTTTGTTAATAATTTGGCCTTAAAAATTAATATATTTCTAATTGATGAATGAACAGTAAAAAATTAAAAAAAAGGTATTTTTTATGCATAAAAGTGTTAAATAAAAAATTATAAGTACAAAAAAATCTTTTCATTTAGACATTATAATTTGTACGGCTAATACACATTGTACCACAATTTTTGTGTAAAGCTGAGTATGTGCACAGAGATACTTTTTTATATTTACGGAAAATATTAAAAAAAAAATGTACTCATATGGTTGTGTAACATTTGTGTAATACTTATGTTACGCGTATGAAATATGTATGTAATGTATATATAATGAATATATAATGCATATGTAATGTGTATTTAATATATATGTATATATATATATATATATGTATTACTGCCCTTGAACAAATGCCACTTACACAGTAAACAATGATTCTTATCAAGAACAAACAAAAAAAAATAATAAAACACATGTTTATATGTAATACTTATATTTATTTATTTTGCAACATGTTTATTACTTCACGTATAGGTTGTTTCTCATTTAACTCATATATTTCCGTTATTTTCTGGGTGTTGTCTACATTTATAATTTCCTCATGCCTTTAATTTGTAGTTTTTTTATGATAAAAATAAGCATCATTTTAATATTAACAAACTATGAATGCGTCCAAATGACAATTGCATCTGTTGACGCACGTGTGCACCTACTTGAAAAATACAATTTTACGCGTATATCTAAGCTGAGAATTTTATTTTTATTCTGCATTCCTTTATTTTAAAAATCTTCTATATAATAAAACATTCATAATTATTCATCAATTATCCATGATTATTTTCCTCCGCTAACTTAACTTATTTTCCTTTTCTTTATATTTCCCCCATTAAAAAAGTTAAAGCACATATATATCTAAGATAAATACAAATTATATGAATATTGTTTTATCTATGAGATATGTATATATAAATATATTTATTTATAGGTTTATTTGTCTGTATATTTATTTCTACTTGCACCATTCATTTTACCCCTTAACATGCTTTTAATTGTGAAGCAAATTTTTGAAAAAGCATTTACCACTTTATGTAGCTTTATTTATAACATTAATATAATATTTGGTTTTTGATTCCTTTTATTATTTACTTTATCATTTCTTAATTTCTTTATATACTCTAAAACTTATGGATTGTGTTACTATTTTCTCTTATAATGACCATGAGAACAATTTACTAGTGTGAACAAATAGTATATCATAACGTTTTACTTTTACTCAATTTACAATTTTCTCTGCTATTTATATTAATTACACATATTTTCTCATATTTATTTTTTTCGACCTCATTATCGTATTTGTTACTATATTTAAAATCCTCCATTTGACCAGCACCATGTTCATCAGTAATCGCACTATTTTTGTGTACATATTTTTCATGATCTCTATCTTCGCATTTACCACTGCTCGCATAATCACAATCTTTGACATTGTTTATGTCATTTTTATTTTCATTCTCATTTTCATTCTCATTTTTATTTTCATTTTTATTTTCATTTTCATTTTCATTTTCATTCTCATTTTCATTTTCATTCTCATTTTCATTCTCATTTTCATTGTCGTTTTCATCTGATGTTAATTCATTATATTTGTTGTTTGTTCCGTCAAAGGAATATGGAACTACTCCTTTGCTCTTACACTTATAATATCGTTCCAGTTCTTTATAATTTTTTAATTTTGCTGTAAATTCTTTCGTACTGATTAATAGATCCATTAGACACGTAAATAAATAAGCAAAATATTCGTCTCTTTTTTTAAGTAAAAATTTTATGTTATCATTGATGTATTTTAAAATGCAATCAATTTTTCTATTAAAATGTTCTTCATTAAATAATGTATTATACCTGCTGCAGTCTAAGTTTATGTTACTGTATATATTTTCTATATTAACTTTGACTAACAAATTATTATTGCTATTACTATTACTATTACTATTATTATTATTACTATTACTACTACTATTATTATTATTATTACTATTACTACTACTATTATTATTATTATTACTATTACTACTACTATTATTATTATTATTACTATTACTACTACTATTATTATTATTATTATTATTATTATTATTATTATTATTATTATTATTATTATTATTATTATTATTATTATTATTATTATTATTATTATTATTATTATTATTATTATTATTATTATTATTATTATTATATTATTATTATTATTATTATTATTTATTATTATTATTATTATTATTATTATTATTATTATTATTATTATTTATTATTATTATTATTATTATCATTTATCCTTTTTATAATATTAATTAGAATTAGCAGAAAGTTACTCAATTCTACTGTATCATTTATCCTTTTTATAACATTAATTAGAATTAGCAGAAAGTTACTCAATTCTACTGTGCTAGGAATTACACGAAAGTTTAGATTTTCTAAGAATTCCTTTTCATATTTAAAATTGCTGAAATACATAAATTTAAATAATTTGTTATCATTTATGAACTCTTTGAATATATTATTATTTGCGTTATAAAGTTGAGAAATTTGTACATTCCCCTTAAATTTTAAACGTATATCCTTCACCTCACCAATAATGTTCATAAGGAATTCACTATACAAATTTTCTGATGTGTTCATGTTGTCTACACCATATATATTATCACCTGTATCATGTGTAATATCTGCGTCATTTTTAACCTTTCCTTTTTGCTTCATTTGAAAATTTCTTTTTTCAAAAATTTCTTCATACTCTTTATATATAAAAAGCATAATATTCTGAAATATGTTCTCACTCGTACAATTTCTTAAAAATTCTAAAAAAAAATTAGTAATTATGTCATACCCATACCAACAATCAATGTTTATATGTCTCCAGTACTTTATATTAATGTTAGAATGATGTATGAATATATGTTTCGTTTTTGATTTCATTTCATCCTTGTTTGTCTTTATCATATTATTCGAATTTTTCATAACTAAATTATCATCTGTACTTTTATACACACTGTATGAAGTACCATTTATTAATTCCATACTATTTTGTGCATTCTCTCCTTCTGTTTTAATACTATTTTGGTATATTTTCGAAATAATACACGGATTATTGTCTTCCCCATCACATCCATTTAAGGACATATTATTATTATAAACATTATAGGTATTGAATGTTATGTTCTTAAAACTACTGTTATTATTACCTTTATTTGTGTTAATGGGGTCCATTATACCTTTACCAGTATTCATGTCAATAACGCCGCTGTTCATCCTGTTGAGCTCATCATTATTATGGCTATCACTGCAATCAATTATCTTAGTATCACCCTGATAAAAATTATTCTTACCATTTTGGTGAATCCCATAATTATCAATACTGCTATTATGCGAATCAAATTCTGACAGTATATGAATAATCAAATCAATATATTTTGTATGAATTATAATATATATTTTATCTTTGTCTAACAAATTTGTAAATCTAGAAGAGTTCAAAGAGTAAAATAGGGGTAACGATTTAAAATAGAAAATATTGTTACTATTAAATTTTATATTTGATAAAAACGTATGTAAAAGAGAATTTCTCTCTCTCCTATTTAAAAGAGACCAATTAATTTTTTTCCTGTTTCTATATAATGATAACATAATATCTTCATAATTATTTATTAAATGTTGTGTAAAAATAGCATTTGCTGATAATATGTTATGCATTTTCTTGTATCCTATTAAAAATAAAATTTTTTCTATATGCACATCCTTAAATTGAAAACTTATAATGTTTTTTATATCACTTACATTATGTACATACATAAATGCGTATGACTCATGATGAGTTAACATATCAAATGTTACTAATAAACGGAAATCCCTTAATGCCTGTAAAATATTTGTCTCCATGTTCTCATTATATAATTCATTAATCATTTCTAATAAGAGTCTACTATAGACAATGATTTTAATATCATGAGGAACTTTTACTGCATCGTAAAAGGAATTGCTAACATTGTCATTATTTTCTTCTATGTTTTTACAACAATAATATTCATTTTCATAAATGTTATTTGAGTATTCCTTTGAGTAGGATGGTAGCAAATTCATTTGGTTACTTCTACTATTATCATTAGAAGTTAATTCATTATAGTTATCACATGGGGAAACAATTTTTTCTCTATCCTCTTTGCTGTCATGTGAAGAAGAATAATGAAAAATATTACAATATAAATTATGCTTCAACACATTAGGCAAATCCGTAAAGCATAATTTTACTATGATTTTTGCTTCCAGTAGAAGAGATAAAAAAGACATAGAATAAAAATGTACATTTATAAAAATTACATTATTTAAATCAAATAAATAAAAATATTTAGAAGAATAAATTTTTTTGTCTTCATCATATTTAATCAAATGAATAAATTCAAAATTAAAAAATTCTTCTGTACCAAAATTATTATTTTTAATTTTAACAAAGTTATCGAGGCATATAGAATATATATTTCTCCTAATTTTCCTCGTATTACTGGAAAAAGAGTACACAGAGTTATCAACGAAATCTAACACTTTACCATCTCCATTTTTATTCACATCTTCATCCTCGCTCTCATTTTGTGTCTCATTCGTATCATTATTATAGCTATCATCTTTATGCATGCTATCTTTATGCATACAATCTTTGTACTTATCATCCCCATACATATCATCTCTATATTTATTAGTTCTATCTTCATAATCCCCCTCCTCGTCATCACATTTCGTTTTACAAAATTCCATTTCATTATTACCGGACGATTCCTTTTCTATATTATATACTATTTTATCCTTTTTTACATCCTCTATACATATATAGTTGTCTATTTTGCTTTTTAAATAAGATGAATTATAATTGTATACAAACAGCAAAGGCATGCTCTTTAAATAAGTTATTAACGTATCACGTGCATCATGTTTTTTAAAATCTGAAAAAATGTATTCCAGTAAATAAACTACGGAGGAAATTTTCTTTTCATTTAAACATTCTTTTATAAAACATACATAAATAGAAATATGCTTTTTTATTATACTTCTCAAATAATATGGTGTTAAGTTAAGAACATGTCCACAATTTTTTTCATGGTTAAATTCTTTTGTTAACGGAGTAACGGTACCATTTCCCCCCTTATCATCTGAGTAATGTGCTTGGAAACTATGCATAGCTTTATTATTCTTTTCCAAGTTCGTAAGAATATCTATTTCTCTTTTACATCTCAATTCATCATTATTCTCCTTGTTAGAACTATTCACACCGTACTTGTTATGTACATTCGTTGAATTTACAGTTTTATGCAAGTGGACAATGTTGTCAATTTCGTAATAGGGCAAGAGAACAGTTAAACCTAAGTCTAACAAAAAAAAAGTAAGTTGATTTACATATTTGCAGAAGGGATATATGTTAACACAGTTGTACATACTGCTCCAAAATAAGGAATATATTTTATCAATTTTTTTAAGACAAGGTAAAATATGAAGTTCTCTGCAATTCAAAAATACATTTTTAACAACGGAACAGAAAAAATCATTTTTGTCATATTTTCTTGGAATAAAATTAAGATATTTGCTCTTAAAAATTTGGTATATTTCATTAAAACTTTTAATTTCACTCTTATCTATTTTGTATATATAATCCAGGGTTATATTACCATTACTAATGCCACTATTACACCTAAAAATACTGCTCATCTTTTCAATTTTTGTATTATTATCCTTCACTTTGTTTGTGCTCGTTTCTGTAGTGTTTCCACTGTTGCTATTATAACATTTTTCCATTTGGCTTTTTTTTCTTTTAATCCATTTTCCCTTATGTTTGTACAATATTTTATTTGAATCATGTTTAAACAATTTTTTTACCGCATTTCTATGAGCTAATCTTAAAAAATGTGCATATAGCACAGATATATTATTTATCACGCTTTCCAAATTTTTATCTTTCTTCAATTTTTTTAAATTATAAATATTATTCTCAAATAAATTGACTTTAATATGCATAGGTAAACTATCAATATTTGAGATGATATTTAAATTTTGAAATAAATAATGTTTACGAAAAATCTGATAATGTTCAAAACATATTGATATGCCTACATCTCCTAATAAGCCTATTATCCATCTGCTGGACTTACTACCATTATATATTTGGCATTGCAAAAAAATTTCTAAATTTTTTTCATCTAAATTTAATGACGAATTTCCATTTTCTTCCTTATCTATATTATCTTCTTTTTTCCTTTCTTCTGACTTCTTAACAACAGAATCATAAAATTTTTCTCTTAAATGGAAATGGTTATTAGACATAGTAATACCTAAACTGGCTACATTTTCTACTCTTGCATCTTTTTCATTTATTTTTATAAAATCTAATTTGGTTAAATTTTTTGAAAAAAAAAAAAATTTTTCATTAAATTTTTTACACTCCAAAAATACATTTTCAATAATTTTTAGTAGTGACAACTTCTGTTTGTTGTACAGGCGAATGCATATCGTTCTATAGTCGTCATTGTTTAAAATATTTCTGCTTGCTTCTTTTAATTGATCTTCTCCTTCCACGGATTTAACCCTTCTCGAACTAACATATGTTGTTTCACCCTCCATCGTATTTATCCTTATCCTTCTCCTTTGGATGACATCTTTTTGGTTTCCCTCTTTCATAGTTACACTACTTCTAATTTTGGAGAGTTTCCGAAGGAATCCATTTTCATCATTTTTTTTTTTTTCCGCGTGTGCAAAAAAATAGTTATATAAAAAAAATTTTTTTATAAATTCCCCATCCTTTTCATCCAATGAACATTTTTTTCTATATATATTTTTTTTTCTATCATGCCATCCATTCCAATTTACAGTTTCATCTGCATTATTATTTATAGTGTTCATCCTTGCAATATCTTCTTCTTTAAGAGAAAAATTATTCTGTTCTATGCTGTTACATATGCTAAGTTCACTGTATAATTTCTGGTCATAACTATTTAAAGAAAATATATTAACTATATTAGTATCATTGCTTTGTTCATTATTTCTATTTCCCTCCTTTACCTTTGAATACCACTCAGAAATGTTATCACCATTTAGTATTATCAGATAATCTACTATTTGTGGAAAATTCTGAAACAGATATAAACAAATTAAATCAGCATACGTTTTAATCGGCTGGCAATTATTTGTGTCTAAATTTATTTTCTCCTTGTTATATATAATATTATAAGAAGAAGCATATATATTTAGCTCATCTTTATCCATCAAAAATTTCTGATAATTTTCATTTTTTACCTTTATATACAAACACATACATGCTCTTTTAAAAAAATGTCTTGGAAGGTTGTCTACTTCAAAAGTTCTTTTGTCTATAATAAATTTTATATCGAAACATCCTATATCATCTAAAAAGCATATGAAATTCTTTATTTCTTTAAATATTGTATTTTCATTCATCTCACTTGTTTTTTTTAATTCATTCTTTTTTAAATTATTTAGAGACATTTTACTCTTATCAGAAGCTACAATTTCGCTGATGGTACTTTTTAGTGAAAATACACTCTTTTCTTTGAAATTTACAGACACTTCTTCATTCTTCCATTTTAATAGTGATTCATTCTTTTTTGTGTTGATTATATTTGACTTAATTGATTTTTTATTTATGCAAGTTGTCATATCCGTTTTGCATGTCTTCTCCTTTCTGACCCTTGGGAGAGAACACTTTATTTTTGTTATGTTAGGAGATCGCGTTTGGCGTCTATACTTCCCTACAATTTTTACTAAATTTTGTTTCATTTTAGGAGACACTTTTTTTTCTATTATTGTTTTGGCTTTATTTACAACACTACTTACTTTTTCCTTTTTTGGTATATTTAATAAATCAATAGTAATTTCCCTAACGTCCTTATGAACAATTTTATTTTTCTGCGAACTGCTATTATGGAGTAATGAATTTTTAATATATATACACTCTTCTTTTTTCACCAAAACGCACTTGTTATTTGGCAAATAAATATGTTCAAAACATTGGCATTCTAATTTTTTATTTGCTTTTTCATTACTTCTAGATATTCCATTTTTTGAAAGATTTTCCTTTTCCACATAATTGGAATCTACGATTTTGTCCTCAATACATTGAAGGGCCTGATCACAAATGGAGATGTCAATTATGTTTAATGTGTTAATATAAGAAATTTTTAGTAAACCAGTTAATTGCATATTATCTTCATCACCTTTATTAGTTTCATTCTGTTTTCCCCCTTTGTTCTCTAATTTATTGATTATCTTGTTCAATATAGCAACTAACCTGGAGTGCTTTAGCTTCAATTGAATACAACTCATCTCTAACAAATTGGGGTATTTTATTTTAAATAATTTCGGTAATTCACACAAAAAAATGTTAAAAGGAATAGTATATCTTGTGATGAATACATCTTTAGCACACCACAGTTTATTCTTAATATAAATATATTTAGTCTTTTGTATATAATCTAAAAACATTTGATGCTCCTCCGTTAGGAATTGTCTAGAATCAGTTATGTCATGTTTAAATGTTTCACCTTTAATGGTATTTTTTAACTTTTCTTTTAATTTATTTTCACAAATATAATTTTCAAAATATTCATATATATCATCATACACCTTTGCTATATTTTGAAAACAAAAGCTTTTATAATTTTTGGTAAGCAATTCGACGTGATCCATTACAACATTTATGGAGGGTCTCTTATGTAAATTTAATAGGTCTTTCAAAGTTGAAGATATGTTAATTTTTTCCATTGTATAATTCTTTCCTTTTAAAAAAACTATATTAAAATATTTTTTATCATAACCCTCATTTATTCTAATAAAATCCTTCAAATATTTGTCATTTCCTTTTTCGGTAATGTGCTCCAAAAATAAATCATTACTATTGCTGATGTAGTTATTTGTATACACAGTAATGTTCCTACAAGTTCTGTTATTTGTACTATTCGATAGGTGGGAAATATTACTCCTTGCAGCATTATTATCCTCTATATAATCATCCCCATCATTGTCACTAGCAGCACGTCCGTGTGTGGTAGACCTTAAACCGTTCTTACATAACATTTTATTATTATTATTATTTTTGTTACTGTTACTATTTTTGTTACTGTTACTATTTTGGTTACTGTTACTATTTTTGTTACTGTTACTATTTTTGTTACTGTTACTACTTTTGTTACTGTTACTACTTTTGTTACTGTTGCTTCCATTTACTGATGAGTCATTTATCAAGCTGAGGTAACTAAATGCTTTACTACTAAAAATGGGGAGAAAGAAAAGTTCCCTCAACTTTTGCAATATTATAGGATCATCTAAGTAATTTATGTTTTTCTCTAATTGGCCAATTATTTTGTTCAAAATTTTCAGTTTATTCTGATAAGTACTTTTGCTAAAATATAATTTATTTAAATCTAGTAAAATGTCGTTTATATTATCATTTAATTTATACTGTTCATCGATGATTGTTAGACCTAAAGACTTCAGTTTTTCCATGTCTTTATTTCTAAGCCTTCTAACAAAATCGAAAGACAGTAAGTTTCCCCTATTTATAAAACCTTTTACCGTTGTGTTATTCGATTCTGGATTTGTACATTTTCCATCATTGTCGTTTTTGTCATTCTGTTTAAGTAACATATTCACATTCTGTCTATCCTCATCTGAAGTAGGTTTACCCTCCTTATTGCTTCTCTCCATATATATTTCGTAATATTCTTTGTCTAATGGAAATACTAATTCATTAATACTTTTAAAAATCTTTTCCTCATTAGGAAAACAAGGACATTCTTTTAGAAATTTATCTATAAGTTCTTCATCTAATTGAACTAAATAAACCAAAATTGGCAGACAATTTTCATATTGTACATATGGCAAATTATTTATAATAACATCGCATAAAAACTTATTAGTGCTCTTTTCCAGTTGGTTTTTTAATAAGTTATCATCATGAAATACTGTATCTATATCCTTAAAATTTAAAGAAACATTGTCTATATATTTCAAATTATGATTACAAATTTTTGTAATTAAATTGTACTTTTTGTCATTATATAATATATTCAAATAGTATAATAAAGCATTTCTAACCTTTTTACTTAAAAAGAGGAAATTTTTCTCATTTGAATATTCTATAATATCAGATAAACCCAAATAAAATGCTTCTTTTAAATCTTCTGAAATAAATATACATTCACTAAAACTTAACCATACTCGACCGTTAAAAAATAATTTTAACTTTCTTTCTTCATCAAATAATTGTCTATATAACAAATAACAAAGATTATCAAATGTTCGCTTAATGGATATGTCTAACAGTGGAAGATACAAACAAAAGTCATAGCTACAAAGGGAAATATTTAATTCTCGCAGTAACAACAAAAATTCAATATATATATCACATAATGAGGAACAAAAATTGTTTTCAGAATTAATATCATTTATTAGTGTTGTTTTGTTATTTTTTGTCCTCATAAATATAGGTAGATAATCTGTAAGTTTTTTAATACATCTATTATTAATATCGAGTGTTCCTTTTTCCACATTTATTTCATTATATTCATCTTTTTCGTAGGGTTCCTTTTCGAGTTTATGGATGAACCATATCTCATCCTTATTACCCCTGTAGTTATACTTGTCCTGTTCTACCTGCTCCTGCTGCTCATCATCAGGCATGCTTCTATCACTACTTTTAATTTCACTTTGGTAGACGACATATTGACTTACTAATTCTTTATATTTGTAATCAACAGAAAAATAACTTAGCTCCTTTCTTAATTTTGAATCTTTTTCTAAATTAGAAATACTTATAACTTTGTTATGCTTTCCCCATCTAGAAATATGGCCTTCATTTATCTCCATGTCAATATTTTTTATATTCTTCGAGAAAAGCAAGAATTCTGTTGTGGCTGTTTTAATTTTTTCATACATTTCACTTTTATCTAAATTTATTTCCAAAGGAAGTTTTATAAGTGTTCCAACGAAAGAGCTAACATTTTGTAAACCTAACGAATCAAAAATTTTTCTTAACTTAAATATTTTAGAATAACAAATTAACAAATTATTACATTCTGATATATCCTCCTTCACATTTTTGTCATTTGACAATTTACACATTATCAATATCTCCTTTAAAAATTCAATAGTTTCAATCTTAAAAGGCACTTCATATATGTCCAGTGCTAAAGTGTCATATATCAAATCAGTACAAAATGTGTTATTATAAAAAATAAATATTTCATAATATTTTTTTTCTTCTTTATTTACTATTCCATTATTTTGAGCTGTTAATTTTTTTTCAAATGATTCCATATATTGCACTTTTTTACTATCTAATATTTTTTTTTCTTGTTCCGTTGTTCGGTTACACTCTTTAAGAGACTCCTCACTATCATGCTCCTCCTTTTCAACATATTTTTCTTGTAGTGCACTATACGAATTATTGAAAATAAATATTTTAAAACTTCTTACACCTTCGCTGTTTGAGCAATCAAGATATTGTAGAATATTTAAGTATTCATTGATTTCCTTATTTTTAGCATATATCTCAGTTAAATGCTTGCATCTGTACAACTTCAAATTATTCATATTTACAAAAAGTCCTGTTCTAATTTAACCTAAATAGGGACAAATGGAGGATATAAAAGTAAATAAATCACTTATAGAATACCAGAAAAAGAAACGCAGCTTAATCGACGAAAAAAAAAATAAATAAAAAATAAATTAATTTTACGGCGAAATGGTTTAAGTAAACATAATTAAACAACGAAATGTGCAACGGGAGCTAGGGGTGGAGGAATAAAAAAAGAAAAAAAATACTTAACCATAGAAAAAAAAAACAATAATAATTTAAAATACTGCAAAAATGATAATTAACTGAAATAGAGCATACACATTATGAAATCCGATATATTTATTACAGCTAAAATTATTTAATTATTCATAATTAACAAAAGGAACGTCTTTAATAATTTTTTCATACATTTATTCATGTGCTGTTTAGTTTTATCGAAAAATTCTATGCCATAAGAATGTATATACATAAACTATAAGACGCGAGCTAAATTCTCAAAGGAATAGCGAATTTTTCTTTGCTAAATTAATAAAGATATTATATACATAATCATTTTTCATATTTTTATTTATTATACTTAATTATATCGGTAGAATTTCAGTAAAAGTCATATTGCATAACAAAAAAAAAAAAAAAAAAAAAAAAGAATATTAATTCTGCTACATTATCTGTATGTTTAAACGGGAAAATATCATATTATGTTACATTGATTAAAGTACACATTATATAATTTTAAGTGTCTTTAATGAGAAAAGTATAAGCGTCTGATTTATGATAAATTCGTTATTTAGCCATTTAGTTATTTTATTATTTGTAGTTTCGCATTTCCAGCCTTTTAATATTACTCCTTATCATTGTTGTAAAATACATCGTGTATATTTTTGCTATATATTTTTTCACTGAAATGTATTTCAACTTTATTTCCATCATACGTATATATATGTATACATAAATATATGCCAAAAAAAAAAAAAAAAAACACCATTAATTAAATGTAGGCAAAAATAATAAATTAATTTTTGCTGTGCATTATTTTTGCTATTTTGTTCTAACAGCACATGTATAAATAAAGTTCTAAGTTGTATGTACATATTAACATTATTATTATTATAATTATAATAATTATTTTTACTTTTATTTTATTTTATTTTATTTTATTTTATTACTTTTTATTTTTTTTTTTGTAAATTAAATAAGGCAATTCTATTAATAAATAAATTTGCAAAATTAAAAATTAAACCTTTAAAAGAAATACTAAAAATTTAAATTAACATATCAATTATTTAAATATTTACGATTGGAAATGTCTATGAATTATAAAACTTATTACAACAGGTAATAAGGAAAATATATATTCTTATAATAAATAACAAATATTTATCTGTACACAGAATATTACATTTTATACACAAAAAACCCCCAATAAAATGGCAAATATCAAAAGTGTTTCTCAAACGAAATACTGTTAAAATGCTCCATAAAGCCAAAAAGAAAATTAAATTCTGTATAACGATAGTTATAACAAATTTAAAATTAAACAATAAAATAAAGAAGATACTTAATGCCGAAAAAAAGACGGGTTACACATTTACCATAACACCCTTTTTCTTTCGTAATTTACTGTTTCACATATATAATAACGACCAAAAAACACCAAAAAAAAAAAAAAAAATGTTAATAATATTTTGGAAATATTATTCTATAATTAAAAATATTATATTTTTTTTTGTAAAAAAAAAAAAAAATTAAGTTAATCTTACATAAACATATTCATGTTTTGAAACATTTAAAAAAAAATTTCTTTGATGTAAATTAATATTATAACTAAAAAAAAAATAATAGTACATAATTATAAATATTAACTATTGAAACATTAAAGTAAATTATTAAATAAATGTACTGAAATTATGCTTGTGAAGATTTAAATAAAAGAAAAAAAAAAAAAAAAACATAACAAAACAAAAGAGAATAAACAAATAAACTCTTTACAACTAAACAATTCATATATGTTACAAAAAAAAAAAAATAAAATTAATGTAAAAATAAGGGGAAGAATCAAATGGAGGGGGAATACATCCCCTTTTTTGGACAAATAACCGTATTAACAATATATCATGTGCTAGTTCATACGCTTGGGCTTACGCTTACGCACGTGCACACATATAAATATATATACATAATACATACATACAATACATATTATATGGGCATAAATGCACACATATGAATGTTGACAAATACAAAATAAATGAGTGAAAATAAATACAAACATACGGGTGTAGTAAGTGCAAACATGCGTATCATTATATATGTTAATACACTCGTAAGGAAGGTAAATGAAAAAAAGGGACACAGAAAAAAATAATTACACATAAATATATAACTTCTCCATTCATGTTCCTCTATTTTCCAATAAATATTTATAATGATGAAAAAAATATTTACATAAAAATATTTTAACAAAAAAGCTTACATATTATGTTATTTTATTATATATTATTTTATTTTACTCTGTTTTAATTTAATTTAATTTATTTTATTTTATTTATTTATTTTATTTTTTTTTTTTGTCTTTTATTGTAAATTTAAGACTGAACGACATGGATACTTTAACAGCTCGTAGTCATATGACTGTACAGAAAAACAAGACTGCATAAAAATAACTAGCTTTTCCAATGCACAATCCACACTAACTTCGTTTCCTCTTATTTCCATTAATCTTTCAGTAAACCCTTCATGCACTTGTACATACAGATTTCCTAATCGTACGTCTGCACCACATTCCTCTTTAATAATAGCCATTCTTTTGCATCCATCTGCTAATAACTTTTGCACACACTCAAAGGGAGCAACTAAATATATACAACATTTAGATGAGGACATTTTTGATTTTACGTAATGATATAATAATTGACATGCTCTTAAAATTCCAAATATATTTCCTTTTAATAAAAAAACATGACTATCAGCAAATCCAGGAAACCACACATCCTTCGCACTTTTATAAACAGAAATATGCAAAGATGATTTTATCGTTTTTACATGAATTCCTTTGGGACCCATAAATGAACCACTAATATCTCTTTGAGCTGCTATTTTTAATTTCCCAATTGAATTATTTGTATAAGCTAAATGAAACTTTTGAATAGATATTTTTGTGTCGTAATTATATTTTTCTTTATCATTTAATATGTTCTGTATATATTTGTTTGAATAATCGGCACTATCACAATCAGAATTATTTGTATTATCCTTAAGTGTTGAATAGCTGCTAATGTCATCTATTTTGTTATTTAAGCTCTTTAAAATCATGCTTTGTTTTTTTTTTAAATGCATGTTCTTTACATCAGTTAACTCTTTTTCTAGTTGTCTATTCTTAATCTTTAAACTATTTATAATATTTTGTAGTTCAACTATTTTATCATTTCTCATCATAGCTCTTGACTGTTTATCTAAGTCTTCATTATCACCTAAAATGAATTCCATATTGCTTTCAATTCTATTCATGTTGGTATCATACTTATCAGTGTCTATGAGGTTATTACATAAACTTCCACTAATATTACCTATATCATTGTTACTGTTATTGTTCTGGCTATTATTACTATGCCTGTTACATTTAATTTCATTCCCTTGTAAATTACTTAACTCGTTATATATATCGTCTTCTATATTATTAAACATGCATTCGCTATTTCCCATAATATATAGATCGTTATCACTGTTTGGTTGTAAATTATTTATTTCATTATAAATACATTTATTTGTAGCACTATTAATCATAGTATCTGTAAAATTATGCACATTTTCCATATTTTTATATACAATATTTTGTTCATCATCCACACTATAAAATATATTTTCCTCATTAGTTTTAAGGTTGTTATTATGAGTATTGTACATATTGCCCCTGATACCTAAATGAGGGAGGTACATATTTTTACCATTATTTATATCATTATATTTATCTAATTTGTTGTTAGTATTAAACATTATATCATCATTTTTTTCATCACTTAAATTATTAGGGATACTACAAAAGGTATCAGAATTCATACCATGGTCATTTTTAATACTTTGCTTATTACAACAAAAAATTGGGTTCATAATTTCTTTGTCCTTTTCATTTATTGATAAATTTATGTTTCCATCGTTTTCTAAAGGGTTGTTTGTAATGGGTAGGTAATATCCACCATGCATTTCGATACCTACGTCATATATATTATTGTTATGAATGTTATGGTTATTATCATTGCTATCCTTATTATCATTGCTATCCTTATTATTATTATTATTATTATCTTTGCTATCATTATTGTTATTACTGCCATTATTATTATTGGTGACATTTAAAAAATCGGGGGGATGAAGAATTTTCCTGTCCATATGCATTCCATCGTCCATATTGCTTGAGTATATATTAAAATTATTTTCTCTGATTATGTTACTGCTATATTTACCAGCATTTTTATTAAACTTATTAATAGCTTGTAAAGAATTCGGTAGGCTACCATTTCCCTTTTCATCTGTATTATATCTGTTATGCATAAAGGAATTACTATTTGAACACTCATTAAACTTACTATTAAGTAAATTACTTGACGAAAATTTTAAGAAGCCATTGTTCCTAGATTTATAATTTCTTATCATTTCACTTTTAAAAGAATAGTTGTCAAATTTAAAGTGATCATAATTAGCTGGTTCATAATTGGCTATATCATATTTGGCTATATCATAATTGGCTATATCATAATTGGATACATTACAATTTGCAGGTTCATCATTAACAAGATCTGAATTACCTTCAGGAACCCTTAAACTATTTTTGTTCGTTGAGTTGTTGCTCCTGCTATTATTTCCATCGTTACTGTTATCATCAGCAACCATGTCATTCTCATTATCATTACCACTATTACTATCGTTAATAATGTTATTAGAAGTTCTATTACTACTGGTGTTGTTAGTACTATCATTACTGAAATTACTAATGATCTTCAATTGGACATTATCGCTACTATTAATACTGCTTCTTTTATCCATCTTATTGTACATTTTACCATTATTATCATCACCAATGTTTTCATTATCTATATTTTCCTTATCCACATCATCAATATTATTACTGTTACAGCTACCATTATTATTCTCATCAACATTTTTCAAGTCCACCTTTTTGGTACTGTCATTAATGACTGACGAAATATCACTCGTTATCAAATTATTCATATTTGTTTTGCATAAGATAAGTTCGCTCGTTTTAGCTACATTTGCACTAATATTAGTTGTGGTTGATTCCTTGTTACCCTTTTTAGTGGTTTTACTAATACCTTCGTTTGAGTTATCCTTAATGTTGCTTTTACAGCTAGAGTTATTGTTAATATTAGACTTGTCGTTGATATGTATATTATTTTTCACATTTTTTATATCAGTATTCTTCTTTTTCACTTTCTTCACGTTATTACTGTTCTTTTCCTTCTTATCCAAATGTTCCAAGTTCACCGCACAAATTAAAGTATTATCATCCATACACTTTTTTGCACATTCATTTTTATTTTTTTTAATAAATGAAAAATTTTTCTCATTCATATTCGCGCTATTCATACTGTAATTTACAATGCTACCACTGTTTACACCACTTATATTATTCTCCACTGTTTTATCTGCAATGGAAACATTTAAATTATTGTCATCCGTCAAAGTAATATCGTTACTATCATTTTTATGAATATTCTCATCATTGTTTAAATTGCTGCATGTTGTATCAATATTATTTCTACTATTCAAATTCTCCAAGCTTGTACCCTTGAAATGTTTGCTAAAATTAAAGGCATTAAAAGTAACACCTATACCATGACTATTTTCATTCTGTATAACATGGTTCATATTTCTATTCAAAATTCCGCTGCAAGTATCACTATCATCCATAGATACTATAAAAATGTTATCTTTTTCTCCATAATTTCCTTGCTCATCACCACTATAAATATTATTATTACCTTCTCCATGCATTTCAAAATCCATGGTCTTACTCAATTTCATTTTATCATAAAAACTCGAACAGCCTATCCGATTATTTTCCTTGCTTACAAAATTGTCGATCTCCTGATTATACCTCCAATCAGTTCCGGTGTCATCGAAATTTAAAAAAGACAAATTTTCTTGAATGTTCAAATTCATAGAAATATCTAAACCTTTTTCATGCAATTTTATATTATCATCATGATGTTCATTTTTCCCCAAAATATCAGAATTACCCATATTCTTCAAGTTCGATTTAATATTTTTTCTCTTTTTAAAAATATCTTCCTCATAATTCCTATGCATTACGTTCATATTTTCACTATCGTAATAATTATAATCTTGATATATTTCTTCATTTTCGTCCTCTTTGTTTTTACATGTATTTGTTAGAGTATTCCTGTATATAGTACTATCCGTCTTAATGTAATGTTCCTTCAAGTCTTTTGTGTTAACATGAACAGAACTATTGACTTTGTTGAAATTTTTGTTCATTAATGTAATATAATAATTCATATTACCATTAAATATCTTGTGCTGATTTTTAAAAAGGAAATGTTCATGAGATATATTTTTACACTCCTCACTGTTATCAATGCCTACTGGACATTCATTCTTTCTACCATTAGTAACCCCAAACGAAGCAAAGGATTTATCGTTATAATTATCTACATTCACATTATTTAAATATTTCTCACTCATTTTATTATAGTATTGATAATTCTTTTCATTACTTAAATTACTGTGTGATATCGTATTTTCCTCATACATACTGTCATATATATTACTGTCATTATTAATAATACTTTCATTACTTCTAACATTAGACACATGCGTACCTACATTATTTGTATCAAAACCATCCTTGCAAATGTTAGAATTGCTGTAATTGTTGCAACGTCTATCCTCCTTATACTCTAACACCCTGTAGTAATTTTCCTTATCATTTGACATGCTGTTATAGCTACTACTCACAGGAGCATAGTATTTGTTCTTATCATTACTCCTAGAATTTCTTGATATATTAAAATATTCTTCGCTATTTACATTATCGTCTATCATATTTGATTCAATCATGAGGATACCATCTTTAATACAATTTCTGCTTGTACTTACACTTGGCACATTTTCATCATTTTGTGAAATGTCGTTGTTGTTCTCCTCATCATTTTTACCCCTAAAAGTGTGCATACTACTGTTAACATTATCCTGCCAAAAATTACAAGACTCCATACAATTTATATTTTTCATATTATTATCTACATTTGCAAATTCATTTATTTGAAAATTTTTTTTTATATTTGAGTACATTTTTTCGCAACTTCCATTAACTTCTGTATGTAAAAAGTTATTCAAGTTTTTTGTTTTTCTTTTGTTTAAATTGTAATTCTTAAAAGTACTATTATTCGTGTTATTAAACCCTCCGCTACTGTTAATACTCTTCAAATTTGCGTTTCTTAGTTTAGGTATACCCCTTTTGGAAATATTGTTCATATTAACTGGTTTATTTAAGCCATTAGACGTATCAATTCTTTTCTTGTTCATATTTTTACTCGTGTTATAACTTAAATCACCACTCTTACTACTATTACTAGCAATATTGTTACTATTACTGATATTATTTTTACAACTACTACTACTTCCATTACACTTATAATTATTCAGATGATTCTCTTCATCAAGCTCATCGTCTATAACACTACAGCCACCGTTACACTTGTCCTTTATAATTCTATGAACGTTCAACGGGACAAAAGCATTATCTAACATATTACTTTTACTATTTAAGTTATGATTAATTCTGTTACAGTTCGAATAATTTATGCCATCGTTTGAATTAAAAAATAAATCTTGTTCACTAACGCTGGTTGCAGTGTTCAATTTTTCGAAACTGCTAGATCCTTTACTACTGTAATAATTACTTTTATTCTTCTTCAAATCATTAAAAAGGCAATTATTATTATCATTATCATTAGTATTACTAGTACTATTACTACCACCGTTATTATTATTGTTGTTATAACTCTTATTTATGTTATTCTCACTACATGGACTTCCAAAATTGTAAATACCTTCTACATTATTAACTTCACTTGTTATCTTGTTTTGCTCTTTATTTTCATCTTTTACATTCACCTCCTCACTATTCGTTGTTCTGTATTTAATATTTAAAACATTTTCATAGTGTGAATTCGATATGCTTGTCTTTTCACTCACATCTTGTTGATTACTCGGTTTCGAATTTGTATCAATCTCTTTATTACTTATAAGAAAATTATTTATTTCTTCTTCCTGTAGATTAATAACACTTGATGGTGCATTTTTGTAAGTATCATCCATCTTCTGTTTTGCTAATTCTTAGTTTATTTTTTTAAAAGTGACTATTTACCCTAGTTAGTATTGTGCTCATAATACTACAAAATTTAAAACGGTTCTTAATCTAATGCAAATATGAAAATTCGTATATGTCACATACGTATATATATATATCTTTAGATGTATAGATATGTACATACATATACATGTGTACATGTACATATACATACGCTATTATAAGAATAGTGAATACCAACACACACGTCTAGAAGATAAGAAAAATATATTCAAATATATTAAAAAATTTGTCTTACGCTAAGCAACTGCTATATTTGTAATTTAAATTGTTTTAATATTATAACATTCAAAAATTAATAAAAAAATTATAATTCATTTACTTTTATAATTTATTTATAAATTTTACAGATGGATACATATATAAAGATTGCTATAACAAACTATAATCGTCACAAAGAAAAGGTTGTCAAAGTTAATAAAAAACAAATGGAGCAAGGAAGCGAGATGGGGATAAAGATGGAAGGAAAAAAAAAAAATTGAAAAAATAATAAACTATTTACGAAAGGCTTCTATAATTATAAGGTTTCTTAGGCATTAATAAAAAGTGTATAAATTAATAATTAGAATTTTTATTAATTCATAAGAACACAGTCATATATACAGATATATATGCACTATTTAACAAAAAGCAAATAAAAACATGAAATAACATAGAACACCAAAATATAACATGGGTAAAACGGAAAAAATGCAAATATTTCTCTTACATAATATCGAATCTCAATCTTATGCATACACACTTATTCACATATATATATATATATATATATATATATATATATATATATGGACGTATAAAAAGACAAAGCTAAAAGCTCTTTTAAATATTCCCTATACATAAGACTTCTACAAAATATGTAATATTTGTGTTTAAAATAACTATAATAAGTATCACATACAAGTATATTTACATATACATATATAAACAAAAAGCTGCAAAAAATGGTTCGAATATTTAAATTTAGTCAGAAATTGGTAATGGGGTGTAAATTAAAAATATAAGATGCACTTATAAAAAAAAAAATAAAACAACAGAATTTTTTTTTTTCTTTTTATCTTTTTTTTTTTTTTTTAAAAAAAGCTGTATACATACATATAAGTTTAAACACATGAAATTATCTAAATCTAACTATATAATCTTTCAAAAATAAAATAAATTACATAATTTATAGATATTGAGAGGTTATAACCAACTTTTCATATTTACATTCGGTTAAATGAAAAATTTACATTTTATGTATTAATTGTCACAACACACATACATATATAAGTAAACACACACATGTAAAAAGATAGATAATAAAAGCATATTTGTATAATAAAATATTAATAGATGAAGTATTTTTTTATTTTATTATAGTCTATTTTGTTTTGTTTTATTTAATTTTTTTTTTTTTTTTAATAATTATCATAAAAAGAAAAGATCTCAAGAACTACATATCAAAAACTTTTACAAAAAAGTATGATAATTTTAATACAAAATAAATAAATTTGAATGAAAAATTAAGAAAAATAAAAATGTTCATGCAAAATAGGATATGTCAAAACACATATATTTACTACATAATAATAATTACATTTAATAGTAATTCTATTTAAAAGAATGAATAGATGTATGTAAGAATATATTATGCACACTATAATTATTTATGTATTTGTTAAATTATTACACATTTAACATTACTCAATAATCTGTTATATTCAAATAAAATTTACTTATCTATATACATATGCATAACTCTAAGTATATTTTTTTTTTTTTTTTGTAGCAGGTGCTAACTTGTTCATTAAAATTACATATGTTCATATACATATATCTATACACATATATATACATACATACATGCATACATACATACATATATATATATACACATACATGCCTTTACATAAGTATGCCTATATATGTATGTACATGTGTATTTGCAAGATATATAATCATACTCAACATTATAATATATATATACATACATTACACATTTATAAAATTAAAAAAAAGGTAAATATATATTTAATTTAGTCTGCCTTAGCATTTTGCTATAAATGTTATATAAATAAAAAAAAAAAATCTTTAAAAATTAATAATATTGAAAAGCATGAATTAAATTGTCTATAAAATAATTTTGATGTTAAAGCATAGAATAAACACTCATATGAAAAAAAAAAAAAAAAAACAAATACATAATCACTTAAATACACACGTCCAATTAAGTATACATACATTAATTTTATTTATTCAATAAAATATATTTTCCATGTAACCTCAACAACAATAAACAGTTCTATAAACATATGGACAAAAAAAAAAAAAAATTCTGATTAGAGAATTATTGTTAATGTATCATTATTATTATCAATAATATTCTTAATTGCATTTATTTTATACTTTATTATTTTTATTTTTTTTGTATGTTTATACCAGTTTTGCACATACGCGTTAGAATGCAATAAATCTCACACTTTAGAATACGTATTCTTGTATATACATATAAACACATATATAGATATATGCAGATTATTATCTCCAGAGATATATATATAATAGTGGTATGAATTTACCTACATAAGAATATTTATATATATACCCATATTTATACACATGTACTTATTTTTTGATGCATGTACACAAAGAAAAATTTGTATTATATAAATTAACACATTGTGCATTCATATGAAAATTATTAATAATTTATAAATTAATAACTAAAAATACATACATTTCTCATAAATTCAACATGTGTAATATTTATAAAGAATATGTGTGTGTACGTGTGTAAGTTTGTGTGTGTGTCTGTATGTACATTTGCATATATATAATTCTAATAATAAATACAGAATTTTCCACATATTTTTGTTGTGCATATACTTTTTTAATTAAAAAGTATTATTAGTATTATTTTATTATTTTTTTTTTTTTGTTTTAAAATTTGTAATACAATAAAATATTTGAAAATATTGCTTAATATATAAATGTATTAAAACGTAATAGTTAATAAATTTAAAAAACATAAAAATATTAAATAAATATAGGTATATTTCCAATTTTTTTTTTTTTTTTTCGTTCTCTTTTTCTCTTTTTTTTTTAAATAAAACTATATTTATTGGTTAAAATAAATAGATGATAAAAAAAAAAAAAAAAAGGTACATGTAATAGCATTATCACGGAAAAGAAATATAATATACTATTTTTAGTTAAAAGAATGTTATTATATCTTTATTTATATATATATATATATAATATACATATATAAAATATGTGTAAAAAATGAATAGCTTAAAAAATAATATATACATTATGCTTTTCATGCCTTTGTAAAAATAGAAGAATATATGTTATATATATATATATATATATAAATATTTACATTATAACACATAATTTTGAATTGTGTAAAAACTGTTTTCATAAACTACTGTAAATAAATTCATTACATATAAATTTTACATTAAAACTAATTTTCTAGATTTTTATAGGATTCTTATAAATGTATAAAACACATTAAATAATATAAAATAATATTTCATAAAAATTTCCTTTTTAATTTGTTATAGTGTAGTTTGTATATATTTTTTATATATGACACACATATAATATTATAAGCTTTATTCAAAGTTAAGATATACAATATACTATAATTTGGTAAAAAAATAATAGAAATAGTATCAAAACGTTTATTTCACTTTTTTTTTTCTAATTTTTTTTTCAATTATTCATATATTAGCACAATATTAATAAAAATGATTAATGCGAATGTATGCATACATGTACACTATACACTATATTACATATGTACATATATACTCTTAAGTATGTACGCGCGTATGCACTTATGTATACACTTATACACTTACGTATATACACTTCCGTATACACCTACGTATACACTTATGAATACATTTATGCATATATTATATATGTATATATTATATATTAATATATATACGTAATATACGTATGCATACACGTATAAGTGTACACATATAATTTATATATGCATTCATATAAATATATTTATATATACATTACTATTAAAAGGTTATTATTGTGTATCACTAAAAGTATTAGATAATTAGTAATGTATTATAAAAAATTTTTAAATAATTTTATTTACAATATATTTAAAATACTATTTCTTGCATTTTCATTTATATATGATTAGTCAAATAATTCGGAAAATATTTTATGCTTTACATTAATAAATATTTATAAATGATCATAAAAATGAGCTTTCCATATTTTATATTTCTGCATGCGAATCGAGAAAAATATGAAATTTAATATACTATTTTTAACACTTAAAAATTATGAATAGACTGATAAGATAAAAAATAAAATAATAAAATAAATTTTTTTTTACTATGAAGTTAGCACAGTAATATTATACTATTATTAAATCTGTATTACAAGTAATTTAATAATACATAAAAAAAATACTTTATTTTAAAGAAATGCATGCAATTTACATATATATATATTTATATTTTACATTTATTTTACATACATTTTTATACCCACCTTTTAAGTACACTTTACAAGCGCATTACATACTTATATCATATACACTATAAATAAGAAAGAAAAAAAAAATACTCCAAAAATGGTTATAACTTAACATTATTAAGCTATATATTACCATATACATATGTACATATATATAAAAATATGTATACGTACGTACATATGTGTTAGTTTGTACCAAAATAATATTTCATTTAACAAAAAATGTAAAATTGAAAAAGCGGCAAACACAAAAATGATTTTTATTACTTTTTCCTTGTACTTTGGTATTTGCTTTAATTCCTTTTTCAAGTTATCTGATACCTATCTTTAAATATTTTTTTGTAATATATATATAAATATATATGTTTGGAATAGGTCTGTTCAAAGCTATTTTCTTCTGTATTGTGGTAAGAAATATACGAATGGTCGTAATTGACTGTTAGAAAATTTACGTTTTTAATAAATATTATAACTATTCGGTTTTCACCTATTTTACTTTTGAATTTATGGATTTGTTATTTCTTTTTAAAAAAGGAAAAGAAATAAAAAATTAAATGAATAAGTAAAACACCAAGTATAAAAAGGAGTTAAAGCACTTATATATTTGGAAATTTATGTGCGTATGTGCATATAATTTTGTATATACATGTTTATAAATACATGTAAGTTCTGTCACATTCGATTTTATGCGTAATACACATATTTCCATAAGATACAACCCGATATAATCATAATAAAACATTTACACCACTAAAAGAATAGTAGATGTTTATTCATCGTATTTACTATTGTAATAATATAAACTCATAAAACGCAAAATAATAATAATAAAATGATAATAGTTAATGCTATATACTCTTCAAGAACTAACATTATTTCTTTTTATATAATAATTCATATGAAAATGTGCATTAAAATTTTAAAGCTCTTTTAACTATTTTCCTTTTTAATAAGGAAAATACATTTTTATTACTGCATCAAATATAAAGACAAAAAGAGGGTATATTAAAAAAGAAAAAAAAACGCATCAAACTTATACAATAAATTAAAATATTATAATACGCTATAATAAATTTATATTAATTTTGTTATTACGCTTAATGTAATGTATTTTATTTTTACATATGCATTTTTACTATATTATATTTGGATCGACATAATTTTTTTTATCATTCATATTTGCATTTTGCGTCGACATATCACAATTTTTTCAATTTCAATTGATAATTTCAAAATAAATTTAAATTATATATTAATGCTTTTTTAAAGGAAGATATATCGAAAAATTGTGTATATGTATATATATATATATATAACGATGATTTAATTTATTAAAAATTGGAAATCAAAACGGCTTTGCTATTTTTGCACTTACATGTGTATGTAAATGTGTGACTTCTGCTTTCAATTTTTTCCTTGTATTATCACTACTCCTTTCTCTGTTATTTTTATATTAAGTGCATTAAAAAAAAGATTATCACCCTTTTTTATAAAAAATCCTTTAAAAAAAAAAAAGCAACCAAGACACAAGCGCGTGTTAAGCAAAGACACATTGATTAATTAAAAAAATAAAGTAGCGAAAAAATAAAAAAATTAAAAATTAAGCATCAAAAAAAAGGTGTAAACATATAAAAAAAAAAGAATATTGCATTTTATTTTGTATTGAGTTCCCCTTTCTGTATTAAGCACATATATACATATATATATATTTTTTTTTTTATCGGATTTAACGAGACACGGTTTTTTGAAAAGAGTGCTTAAAAGAATAATTTTGCGAATTATTGATAGTAAAATGTAATGTGCAAAATTCAATTCTTAAAAAAGACATTCGTGTGTTGTTTTTTAAATAGTAAAGAGGTAAATTTATTTTTTTTTTTAAATTTTATATTTACATTTTACACTTAATACTTGCTTATGTGTTCTACTGAAACAACAGCTTAATCCTTTATGTTTCAAAAATATTTATTTATGTATATATAATTGCAATTATATTATATATGTATGTACCCATATTATAATAATAAATAGCATGCATTTTTTGTTTTTATTTTTGTTATAAAAGAAATTTTTAAATATTATTAATTCATCAATTAATTTACCTTTTCCCAAGTTCCCTCCTCTTTTTAAAATTACATGTGAATTTAAGTGTGCAAATTCCCCGTTTAAAATAAATGATTCGTTAAATAATCAAATTAAATATTTAATGTTTATTAAAAAAAAAAAATAATAATAAATTAAAAATATAAAATGCTTTCTGCGTTCTTTCAAAGGCATATACAATTTTTTTTTTTTTTTTTCCATAAGCATTTAATTTTTTTTTTTTGTAAATAAAGATTTGTTAGTTCATACTTGTTTAAATATAAAAATTCTCCACATTTTAAATAATTTCTCCAATTTTTGTTTACATATTAACTCAATTTTTTAAAAAGAAGGAAATATAATAAAATGTTAAAAAAATAATTAAGATAATTATTGAAAAAATATGGAAAAGTGTCGTAAACGCGTTTCACCCTTAAGCAGTAAAAACTTGAAATAGCGATTAAGTATTTTCATGTATACAAATATATGCAATCATGAGAATACATACATAAACATACAAACATAAATGTACATACCTGAACATGCGTACATAAAGATACATACATAAACATACATACATAAACATACGTATATAAACATATGTACATAAACATACGTACATAAACATACGTACATAAACATACGTACATAAACATACGTACATAAACATACGTACATAAACATATGTACATAAACATATGTACATAAACAAATGTACATAAACGTACGTACATAAACATACATACATAAATCTAAGCATATACAGCTGGAATGGAATTTTAAGTTCGTTATAATTCATTTTTTAAAGCGTGCATATAGTACCAAATAAAAAATACACGTGGGTTTATATATTTGGAAAAATACAACATAATGAAAAAAGGGGAGTAATAATGTACACCTCCATTCAAATTTTTAGTTAATAAGTTAACATAGTTTCATAAAATAATTTCTTTTCTTAATAAACCAAAATAGCAAGAAATCGAAGAATGTAGTTATCTCTTTTTTTTTTTTATTTAAAAAAAATACAAGTTACTTTTAAATGAAGTACCTTTATGCTCTGCCTCCTTATAAAGGAATGTTCCTTTGTAAATAGCTACATTCTTATATTTTTTTTTTTTATATATAAAGAAATTATCAATGTAAAAATTAATTTCACGTTGTTTTTTTCATCATTTTTTTGAGTTCATTTCTGCTTTATTTAGGGGTGTACAGTCAATTGAGAATTTTGAAAATAATCAAAAATTAACCGTAAGAAACTTGGTATATATGTACGTACGACTTATATATATATGTTTACATACATATATATGACAACTGAACGCCTATATTTCCTTACACAAGTAGGCACTTACAAATCTACATCCACACGACGTAAACATTTCTGTTGAGGTTATTTGTGAGCATTTATGCTTTCATGCCTTAAAAAACTAAGTATTATAGAGGCATAATAACAATTAAATTCTAATCGACATTTCGTTGGGAATGGGTTTCGCGTAAAAAAGAGAAGAAAGGAAAAGGGTGCCAATAGGAAATGCTCAACTGTAATGAGAAGTATATTATTTTTATCAGCAATTTTATTTTATTATAATTCTACCTTATTTTATTTTTTTTTTTATAACTGACTTTTACTATTCCATCAGTAGTACATATTTTACGATGCTTGTAGCTAGATAAATTTAAGTAATTTTTGAAAAAGAAAAATGCGCTAAAATTTACATTACTAAATCCTACATTAATTTTTGTTTAATCGAAATCACTTAAACGCAAAAAAAAAAAAAAAAAAAGAATGAAATAAATAAAGAACTAAAGAAGTAAAAAAGAAAAAAAATTGAATTATAGCAAATATTAATTTGTCGAATTGATTCTACAAAGTATATACATACGCGTGGGTATACATATATTTGAAGTTGATTCGTAGGACATATCCCCTTTATGTTAACATGTATTCTACAACATTCCTTATATATTATCAGTGTACAATGTATTCCATTTGCGCAGATATTGCTTCATAAAATATTCTTTTTTTATTATTTCCCCGTTTGTATTTTTATATATTTGGAGAACTCTTGTTTACCTTCTATTCCTTTATTTTGGGAATGTTCATTTTAGATGTTTTTGTAATATTTCCACATGACATATTTATAGCATGAACAACTTTGTGAAAATACTTCTTGATTATTACTTTTCTTCAGATAAGAATAATTTTTTTTTTTTCTTTTTTTTACTTCCCATCATCCTCTGTTATTTAAATATTTTTTTTTTTTTTTTTTTTTCCTGGCTTGTTTCTGTTAAATTCAGCTTTTTCTCAAAAATATATGTTTTATTTAATGTATCTTCCTTTGCGAGAGGTATGACTATATCAAAAAGATTTTCTACAGATATAGAACTTTTATCATAAGAATGCTTGCCCTTATCTACCTGACTCCATTGATCTCTACACTCTTTTGTTGTATTCTCTTTATGAAACCTTCTATATGAGCCATCAGTTTTGTCTTTTTTACTGTTCGAAAAAAAATGTTCCAAGACTTTTATGTTTTCTAAATTTTTGTAACTTTTTCTTCTTCCTTTTCTTCTCCTTCGATTTTCCCACCTTAAATCAACTTCCCTTCTTATGCTAGTTTCAAAATTATTTATATATTTGTCTTGTATATTAAGACTATCCTCTGTTGTGTAATATAAATCGAAAACTTTAAAACTAATGTTTGTTTTTCCTGTGTTGGAAAATTCTATTTCGCTTTGATCTATTACATACTTCTCTGGAGTACACACATGTACACATATAGAATAATAATGTTTTATTAAATTCATGATGTGATACGTACATAAATACAGTGTCTTTACATTTAATTAGCTCATTTATCATACATATTGCATCTTGTATGCCTTATTTTGGACGTTTTATCCTTTAAGTTTTACATTTTATGTTATATCTTGCATAATTTATCTTTCTTACCTTTTATTTTATATTAATTTTAATTTTTTTTTTTATTTTCTTTTCACGCTACTTCCTTGATCCGATCGTTTAGCTATTATCATCTTCATATTTATTAATTTTTCATTTTTCATTTTTTTTTTAATTTTAATCCTTTAATAATAGGTATTATTCTCAATGAATGCAATTTTCCACTTTAAAATTATGCGTATTATACACATAAAATAATATTCCCATAATACAAACTCACGTTTAAGTAAAAGCATGTACACTGACATACTTAGACAACTATTTTTAACGACTTATTATTTAAGGATAGAAAATGAATATATTTTAAATGAAATCCCTGTTTAAGTCGCATATTACAATATCTTTTCACAGTTATCTCCTTATTTTATAATGCTACTACATTCTTGTTAAGGAACAAGTAGTAAAATGGAAAACCAAAAAAAATTAATATAACAGTCACCTTTCCCATTCTTTTCAAATTATGAACTCTATCCCAGTTATGCATAAATACGTAAAAAAGGAAAAAAAGCTTAAATGCGTTTGTTTTACAGGAAAATTATAAATTGTTACAAAAATTGATATGTAGTAAAAAAAATAAAGTAATAAAAAGTAAAATAAAGTAAAATAAGATAGAATAAATCAAAATAGAATAAAATAAAATGAAAAAGTGGAATACTTCAAAAGAACGTTAAGCAAATTTACTTATATCCTTTTATTTTTTATTTTATATTATATTATTTTTTTTTTTTTTATATCATCTCAAAAAATATTCGTATTAATATGAAATTCCTAATATTTCACATAAATTTTAGAACAAAAAGTATGATCACGGAAAACAAAAAGTTATGGGAAAAAGAAAAAAAAATTAAGACCCCTTTTTCTTTGCCATACATTCCATCCATTCTTTCTATTTTTTTGCGTAGATACATACGTGAGTATTATATAATATAGGGTTATTTTATTCTAATTCTTTCTACCATTTTAATTTATTAGAAAAAAATGTAAATCTATATAATGCTAATAAATATTTTGTTAAGCATATCTAACAGAATATATTTTTTTTCAATTTTCCAAAAAGATATATATATTTATTAAAAACATTAATAATGAGTTATATTTTGTTTTTTCTTTATTAATAATCGTAGGATCAAACTACACACACACAGGGAAACGACTTTTTTATTCAAGGGATGACATACATACGTTTCTTATTTAAATACAGAATTTTTTCTCTTAACCAAGGGAAGAAAGGCTTAACAATCGAATATATATATATATATATATATATATATATATATATATGCATACATACAAATATACGTATGTTGCGGAAGTCACTATACTTTTAAACGAATTATTTTTTGCTCATTTTAAAAACTCTGAAGAAATGTGCATAAAAAAAAATTAATGTTGTCACTAGAAATTTTTCAAAAATAATATATGGTGTTCAAGAAAAAGATATACAATTTAATAATGAATAGCACTTTGTTTATATATAACACGAATGAAATTATATTTATAATACATGTACACTTATTCCCGATTTTTTTATATATAAGCTACAATTTAATTTTCGCTTTTGCTACTAATCTTTTGGAGTAAAAAAAAAAAGAAAAGAAAAAAAATTGCGAAAAATTATACAAGCCATTCTTGTAGCTAAAAAATATACCTACTAGAAAATAAAAAGGAACGAATTTATCAGCTCGTTAAATATATACAGATATTTATACATAAAAATTATATATATGCGTATATATAAATAATCAGCTACTACTGCTGCGTGATGAAGGATGACCCGTGAAAAATAAACTCATTCAATATTTATAAAATAGTATTCCCTTATAGCACTAAGGTAGAGAAGAAAGTGTGAAAATTTGTGCTGCTTAATTAATCTACAGGTTGCGAAAGTATATACACTTGTATTTATATGTATATAAAATATATATATGAAATTTAAAAAAATTATGAGTACCAAAAATTAACACTCTTTCAGTGTTATATTAACAAGGACAATTTTCATGATAAGACTAAAAATGATGTTATAAAAATTATTTATAACACTAAGGATGAATAACACATAAAAAAGTCTCTTATTTGAAACGAAAAAAAAAAAAAAAAAAATGGGTCAGGGAAACAATGTACACTGTTTTTTTTTTCATACTATTCACTTCTGTTTCCAACATTGGTGATGTTCTCAACTGAATTTTTAATCTCACCTTTTAAAAAAATTTAAAAAAAAACATTACCTTTTAAAGCCTTTTATTATAATATTTTTATATTCGGCTTGTGCTATTTCTTAAAATATGCACAAGTTTTATAAATATTCTAGCTTTTTATGTGCGCAATAAGAATAGCGTATGCATTTGTATGTATAAAAAATATATATTATATATATATAAGTATGCTTGTTTATGGAATAATGTTATATATAAGAATACATATTTATTTTTTTATTTCACATGCACTTTTTTTTTTACGTGCTCTTCTTATGACTTAAGTACAAAGCCCAAAAAAAAAAAAAAAAAAAATAAAAAAAACAAGGAGCAAAGAGAAATAAAAAAAAAAAATGAAAGGATTATTAAAATAAAAAGATGAATAATTAAAAATTATGAATTAAAAAGAAAAAAAAGAGATATTCCTTATCAAAATACAGTTAAGCATTTTCATTTTCTTATTTTTTTTCATCAACGTTACATTTATATTTTACGTGTGAAAGAGCTATAACATGTACTTACATCATGTACGTATATATTTATATATGCTTATGTATACATATATATATATATAAATATAGATATGCGTTTATATAAATTTGAAAAAACGGGATAATTTAAAAAAGTAGATAAGCATTTATGTGAATTTATTCTATTGCGAAGTACCATTTAACAATTGTATAATTCCTTTAATTTTTTTTTATGCCATACACGTATTGAAAATTATAGTGTATTATACATATATATATATATATATATACATAAACATCTATATAATTTTATAAAAGGCATATTATTGTTGTAGTAATATTGTAAAAAAGAGAGTACAAAAGAACAAACAAAATAAAATTAAAATTAAAAATAAATTTAAAAACAAAATTCAGAATAAAATTCAATGTAAAAATAAAATTAAAAAAAAATAAGAAGCTTTTAAAAAGCGTAAATTAATATTGAAGAGATTTTATGAAATTTATGTAAAATTTATTTTTTATATTTTTATTTAATTTTAAAATTAAATAGAGTATATTTTCTCTTTTATCTTTGTATATTATATTAGAAACGCCCAGCTCGAACACGTAATACGTAGGTTCACACATATATATATAATATATACGTACATATATATACGAACCTATATATATACATATACATATTTACATATAGAGCGCCTGTGAGGGACAAAGGAACATCAGAATTAATGACTATTCGGAATATAAGTATGGAAAATAGTGAGAACATAGATGCCAATGAAAATTCCTCTGACACAAATACAGCAAATTATATTCAGGGGAAGAATAATGAAAATATATCAGATGAATTGGATTTTTCAAAAGAAGAAAATGAATTAAATGGAAGCACAAAAAATGCAAAATCGAAGCAGGATAATTCAGTAAAAACAAAAAATTCGTCAGATAACAATGAAATTAACATTGATTACAGTGATCACAATTTTCCATGCCATCCAGCTCCACCTGTATCTATAAAACTATTTATTGGAAGGGTTCCAAAAAATTTTGAAGAAGAACAATTACGTCCTATATTTGAAGAGTTTGGAATAGTAAATGAAGTAGTTATCATACGAGATAAAATAACAAACATACATAAATCAAGTGCTTTTGTGAAAATGGCATCAATTTCAGAAGCTGATAATGCAATAAGGTCATTAAATAATCAGAGAACTTTAGATCCACAATTAGGATCACTACAAGTTAAATATGCTTCAGGAGAAGTTATGAAATTAGGTTTTCCACAAAATATTGAATCAGGTGTTGATCAAGCCAAATTATTTATTGGTTCATTACCAAAAAATATTACTGAAGAAAGTATAAAAGAAATGTTTTCTCCTTATGGTGCAGTTGAGGAAGTTTTTATTATGAAAGATAATTCAACTGGATTAGGAAAAGGATGTTCTTTTGTAAAATTTGCATTCAAAGAACAAGCCTTATATGCAATCAACACATTAAATGGAAAGAAAACATTAGAAGGATGTGCAAGACCTGTTGAGGTTAGGTTTGCTGAACCCAAGTCAGCTAAACAGACACAAATGCCCTTAACATTACAGCCTATGCAAAATGCACCACATGGAATTTCACCACAACCGCACATTACAAGCCCTAATAATATAAACTTCGGAAATAATTTTGGTGTAAACAATAATTATCCTCGACAAGTGGGTGCATGGAAAGAATATTATTCTGGAGAAGGAAGACCTTATTACTACAATGAACAAACAAATACAACTCAGTGGGAAATGCCAAAAGAATTTGAAACCATTTTTATGAACAATACGCCAAATATGCACAACCTTTCGGATTCATCAGGTTATTTTTATGAAAGATAATTATGTTTCTGCGTAAAAGAGCTTGAACGGGATATACATCCCATTTTTTTTTGCTTTCAATTAGTTGCATTAATGTTTAGGCGTCTGGGCAATTTTTTGAGGATTTTTTTTAAACATTATTTCATATTTGTGTTGTTTCTTTTTTTTTGTGTGCAATTTCTTTTTTCTTTTTTTTTTTTTGCTATATGTTATGCCATTTTTCTGTTTATTTATACCCCCCTT